>NC_084706.1:17284112-17546589 GCF_033807575.1 Cydia pomonella | reverse complement strand
AATTATCGTATAACGAAGCATAATTTCAACGAGTCTCGCTGTCTCCAACTGGCCCCCACCACATCATTAAAGGCGTGGCCAGACAACTAACTGACGCGCTGTGATTGGCCAAACCGCGCGGTGTAGGAGCCTAGAGCGGCGGCACTAGAGTGAGGACAATTCGATAGAGCTATCGATATTTTACATGTTCTGAACATGACCTTAGAGTTTTGACATTTTTGTTTTAAATAATTTATTGCCATAGACTTAATTTATATTCCTTTAAATTTTTGACCTTATTTACGAGCTAAGAATTTTAAGGTACGTGTAAGGTATATTAGTTGATCCATAAGTTCTCTCACAAAGGTTTTTACTGATAAAATGTAATACAAACTTTTACTTTTAAAAAAAAACATGTACCATGATGCGAAAGCTTGTTTATACTTAACTAATCAAATTGGTTAAAATTTTAGTCATTATTTGATATTATGTTTGTTTAAATTGTTTACTTTGGGATTGTCGTTAGACGCGAGCGATTTTCAAAAAAATAGTTTCAGTTTATTATAGCATATTTCGTCACCAATTGAAAGTATAAATATATATATATATATATATATTGTATTATATTATATTGTATATTTATTAGTATATTAGGTATTGTTTTAATACTTATATAAGTACTATGTGTGTTTGTATTTAATAGTCTCCATATTTAGCTCCTTGCACTACCTGTTGACTTTTGTACGAGTTCGAAATTTCCTGCTACCTAAAGGTTGTCTGGAAGAGATCGCTTTTTAGCGATAAGACCGCCTGTTGTTACCTGGTTCTATTTTCCTTTAAAATTCATTTGTAGTTTTACATGTATGTAAAATGTATAATTGTTGGTGCAATAAAGAATATTTACTTACTTACTTACGTGAAAGCAATTCCAGCATGTTACATAGAGTTATAAAGAACTGCGAAAGCAAGTTATAGTAAATTATATTGTAAGTATAATGCACCATTAAATAAGCTTTTAAATCATATGTACGAATAATAAGGAAAGAGTAATCATAATTATCAGTAAAAAAGTTATGATAGAACTTTTGGATCTGTGGGGTCGGAATCGATCCAATCTATAATTTGTAATTTATTATTAAGAATTGGTAATTTATTGTGTGTAAATTTCCTTAATTCATTCCGAAAATAATAATTATTATGTATAATTTTGTATAGGTATAATAATTTATAACTAATATTAAGATTACATTATATATAAATAAATAAGTAGTTAAATAATACTCTAGATCTAAAATCTCAATATAAATATGTATTTAAATTACTCGCGGACAGAGCGACAGATTTTGTTATTAGATTTCTAGTTGGTATGCACTTCGTCCTGGTGTAAATTGATCGAGTCCCGCTGTAAGCGCTGTGCGCCGTACGCAACGGTCTAACGGGCGGCCTTCGGCTGCAGCGCTGACAGCGATGTATTGCGCCCGCCGCCGCAGGCGCACTCAGTATCTCTGAGACCGCGACGCGAGACGCATGCGCTTTACTGTGCTTCCGAGCCGAACTGCATTCCGCTTGCATTGTGTTAAATAGTTTGCTTTCTTTTCGCTTTCGCTCTTTCTCCTTCTATTCTTTATTGACTGTGTGTATTGTGCTAACTGTTTCTTCTGTGTGCCGTAATAAACAATAAATCCGTGTGTGCAAAACGAACGCTTAGTGTTTGTTACTTATCTCAGCACCTGCACCCGCTTACCGGCACGCTTGGCAAAAGCATTAAGGCAAGCTTACCTACCACATCTACATTGGTGACCCCGTGGAACATTGAAAATGAGCGATACTGAGAATAACGGTCCGGAGAAGCCTGGGCCGAGCAAACAAAGAAACGCTACTCAAGATGGCGGCATATCAACGGAAATTTACCGCATCGGTGTGAAAGTGCCTGTGTTTTGGCCGGAGAAACCTGCAGTATGGTTCGCTCAAATGGAATCGCAATTTAGTGTTTCGAATATTACTGCGGATGCAACCAAGTACAATTACATCGTCGCGCAGCTCGATTCGCAGTACGCCGCTGAGGTAGAGGATATAATTGTTTCGCCACCAGCTACCGACAAATACAAGAAAATAAAAGAGGAGCTCATCAAAAGACTCTCGGTATCGCGGCAAAAGAAGGTAAAGCAGCTACTTAGCCAGGAAGAGTTAGGCGATAGAAAACCTTCCCAGTTTCTCCACCACCTACGTCATTTGGCCGGGCCGAATATACCTGATGAATTTCTTTTATCTATCTGGACGTCTCGCCTGCCAAGCAACTTGCAATTCGTGATCGCATCGAAGCCCAATGACCCAATTGAAGAGCTCGCCGAGTTGGCCGACCGTGTTCACGACGTAGCAACTCCTCAAGTAGCAGCAGCATCAGCGCCTGATCCTCAAATGGCTATTCTCATGCGGCAAGTGAGTGAGTTGACCAAGGACATGAAAGCGCTCAAAAGTCAGCTCAATAGTGACAGGCCGTCGCGATCGAGATCTCGTGCATCGAGCAAGTCCCGCGCCCGCTCCAGCTCACAGAGGTCGCGGTCAAATTACCAAAAGTTTCCTGAGTGCTGGTATCATGCGAAGTTCGGTGAGAAGGCAACAAAGTGCGTAAAACCGTGCGACTATCAGGCGGGAAACGAAAGGGGCACTCGTTAATGGCGACCGCCGTTTGCCCTAGCCCTGGTCGCTTATTTGTTACTGACCAATCGACGAAGATACAGTTTCTCGTGGATACTGGTAGCGACGTCTGTGTCTTCCCAAGGTCACAACTTAAATATCGGCGACAACCAACCAACTATCAGTTAGCTGCAGCGAACGGCTCACCAATAATAACTTATGGTTACCTACACTTAGTGCTGAACCTAGGCTTGCGCCGCGACTTTGCTTGGAAATTTATTGTTGCGGATGTGACGAAGCCAATAATCGGCGTCGACTTCCTGGCATATTACGACCTTCTTCCTGACTGCAAGAATAAACAGCTAATCGACAGGACGACTAGCTTGTATACCGTGGCTTTGCCTGGATGTTCGGCGGACGAAATTTCTTCAGTCAAAGTGATGTCGGGTGAGTCAGATTATCATCGCATACTACTTGAATACCCCGACATTACTCGCCCATCTGGCGTGCATCGGGTTCCCAAGCATAACGTCCTCCATTTTATAAGGACTACTCCAGGGCCTCCTGTGTCTTGCTCTCCTCGACGGTTGGCCCCGGATAAATTAAAAATAGCTAAAGACGAGTTCTCCGCGATGCTTCAAAATGGAACAGCCAGACCTTCAGAGTCACCTTGGTCGTCACCCCTGCACTTAGCCCCTAAGAAGAACAACGGCTGGAGGCCTTGCGGTGACTACCGAATGTTAAATGCAAGGACTATTCCGGATAAATATCCTATTCGTCATATACATGATTTTGCTCACAGTATTTCTGGTTGCCAGATTTTCTCCACCATCGACCTTGAGAAGGCGTACCACCAGATCCCTGTGAACCCAGAAGACATCCAGAAGACCTCAATTACCACACCGTTTGGCCTCTACGAGTTCCCGTATATGACGTTCGGGCTCAGGAACGCTGGCCAGACGTTCCAACGGTTTGTGGACGAGATGGTAAGGGGACTGGATTTTTGTTATGCCTATTTAGATGACTTCTTGGTATACTCCAAAGACGAAGTAACTCACAAGGAGCACCTGCACCAGTTGTTTGCCAAATTCCAGGAGTACGGGATGGTGATTAACACTTCCAAATGTGTCTTCGGTGCGTCGGAGGTAACGTTCTTGGGCTACAGCATTTCAGCCCGAGGTACCAAGCCCCTCCCATCCAAGGTCGAGGCCATCAAAGACTTCCCGGTCCCAAAGAATGTGAGGGAACTGCGCAGATTCTTAGGGATGGTTAATTTTTACCGCAGATTTATCCCTGGGGCAGCAGCGTGTCAGGCTCCGCTTCATGCACTTTTAACAGGATCCGTAAAGCCTTCTCATCCCGTCAATTTTAACGCTGAAGAATATGAGGCTTTTACTCGATGTAAGGACAGCTTATGTCAGGCTGCGTTGCTGGCGCATCCGAATAGTCAGGCTAAGCTGGCCATTGTCACAGACGCTTCTGATACCGCCATGGGCAGCGCGCTTCAGCAGTATATCGACGAGGAATGGCAGCCCCTGGCGTTCTTCTCCAGAAAATTGAGCCCCGCGCAACGTAAGTACTCACCGTACGACCGTGAGCTCCTGGCCATATACGAAGCGCTCAAATACTTCAGGCACATGGTCGAGGCCAGGGAATTTACAATCTACACGGACCACAAGCCCATCTGCTTCGCCTTTAACTCACGCAAGGATAACTGCTCACCTAGACAGTTCAGGCATTTGGACTTCATAGCGCAATTCACAACTGACATACGACACATCTCTGGGAAAGACAACGTGGTGGCAGACACCCTGTCGCGCGTTGAGGAAGTCACACAGCCGATCGATCTGGAGAAGCTAGCGCAATCCCAGTCGAGAGATGCAGAGTTGCAGGAGCTCCTACATAGTGACACTTCGCTACGCTTGAGGAAGTTCAAGTTGCCAGGTATTCAGGCCGAACTGTATTGCAACGAAAGTGACCAGACACTCAGGCCTTATGTCACGAAGGAGTTGCGCAGACAAATCTTCCAGAGCTTGCACTCCCTTAGCCACCCTGGTGCTAATGCATCCATAAAGCTCGTCACAGACCGGTATGTTTGGCCAGGTATCAATAAAGATTGCCGCGAATGGACACGTACCTGTTTGTCATGCCAGAGAGCCAAGGTCACTCGCCACGTTTCTGCGCCACTTGGGACATACAGACTTCCAAGAGCGAGATTTATGCACATCCATATAGACCTCATAGGCCCCTTGCCAGTATCTCAAGGATTCAAATACTGCCTCACAGCTGTCGATCGATATACACGTTGGCCTGAGGTGGTACCTCTACAAGAGATCACAGCAGAAGCCGTAGCTCGAGGACTTCTACACGGCTGGATATCACGGTTCGGCTGCCCTAACAACATCGTAACAGATCGTGGCAGACAGTTCGAGAGCTGCCTGTTCAAACATCTGTCTGAGCTCGCCGGATTCCAGCATCGCCGCACAACAGCTTACCACGCGGCGTGCAATGGAATCGTGGAACGTTTCCATCGCCAGTTGAAAGCTGCTATTACCTGCCACGCGACTAGCAACTGGGTAGACACATTACCTTTGGTCCTGCTCGGTATACGTAGTGCGTACAAGGAAGATCTCAACGCTTCGACCGCTGAGCTCGTGTATGGGGAGCCACTGAGATTGCCGGGAGAGTTACTAAACGCTAAGACGCCCGATGACGCCATTGATGTGACAGATTATGTCGCACGCCTGCGTAAGTTTGCCCATAATCTCACTCCAGTGCCGGCGTCACGCCATACGAACAACAGACGAGTCTTCATATATAAAGACCTCAAAACTGCCAGTCACGTGCTGCTCAGAGATGATACGAGTCATCCACCACTGCAGCCAGCGTATACTGGTCCGTATGAAGTGCTCGACAGAGGTGAAAAAGTGTTTAAGTTGCGTGTGAAAGGCAAAAGTGTAACAGTGTCCATAGATCGTATTAAACCTGCATACATACTGGCCGATACGCCCAATGTACCTATTCCTGTCCCACCTACTCAACCTACTCCAGAGACTGAAAACACAGTAAAAAGGACAAAGTCAGGACGTGCAGTGCGTATTCCAGATTATTATTAACATTTTTTTTTTCTATCGCCCTTGACGGTCTCTGGAGGGGGGTGATGTGGGGTCGGAATCGATCCAATCTATAATTTGTAATTTATTATTAAGAATTGGTAATTTATTGTGTGTAAATTTCCTTAATTCATTCCGAAAATAATAATTATTATGTATAATTTTGTATAGTTATAATAATTTATAACTAATATTAAGATTACATTATATATAAATAAATAAGTAGTTAAATAATACTCTAGATCTAAAATCTCAATATAAATATGTATTTAAATTACTCGCGGACAGAGCGACAGATTTTGTTATTAGATTTCTAGTTGGTATGCACTTCGTCCTGGTGTAAATTGATCGAGTCCCGCTGTAAGCGCTGTGCGCCGTACGCAACGGTCTAACGGGCGGCCTTCGGCTGCAGCGCTGACAGCGATGTATTGCGCCCGCCGCTGCAGGCGCACTCAGTATCTCTGAGACCGCGACGCGAGACGCATGCGCTTTACTGTGCTTCCGAGCCGAACTGCATTCCACTTGCATTGTGTTAAATAGTTTGCTTTCTTTTCGCTTTCGCTCTTTCTCCTTCTATTCTTTATTGACTGTGTGTATTGTGCTAACTGTTTCTTCTGTGTGCCGTAATAAACAATAAATCCGTGTGTGCAAAACGAACGCTTAGTGTTTGTTACTTATCTCAGCACCTGCACCCGCTTACCGGCACGCTTGGCAAAAGCATTAAGGCAAGCTTACCTACCACATCTACAAGTTTAAGGGACGAAGACGAAGAAAATCGCTAAGACGACTTTTAACAAAACACAAAGAACGCACATTGAGAAATCTTGCATACTATTGAACCTGAAACGTTTTTACGCTACAAGCTGTCTAAGAATTAAAATCCGCTTTAACTCTGCTGAAATTACAAAAACATGGGATTCTCTGGACGAAAGGGAAAACCCCTTTCGTTCAAAAGATTCTCATGTTTAAAATATGGGTCCAGTTAAAAAAAGACAAGTACTTACATGATCAGGGGTCAGGCCAGTCGAGTCCTCGATGACGTTGTAAGACGTCGGTGCGATGGTTCCCTCACGCACGTTTTGAGACACGAGGAAGAAGTCGTATCTGCGGATATAAAAAATGCCACATTATAATTATCACACTATGATAAAATAAATAAAGAGACTTGCTTGACCGCTCAATAAAACAAAATAAAGATATTTTGGTTAGTTTGCTTGGGGCTCTAAATTATAGTCCCGCCAATGACAAACCAAGTAGTTGGTCAAAAATCGACAATAAAGTCTGAATGATGGACTACTAGTAACACTGAGACGAAGATTGATGACATGGGTTTAGATGTAAAACTGTGATTGGAAATATTAGGCAAGATGCAAAAATCCAATTATAGCACATAATTGTATTTTGTCGTTGGGTTATTTTGTGCTATAACATAATTGTTGTTTTTACGTAAAAAGGCGGGTTCACACAGAGCGAGCATACGCGCGAGGCAATTTCCTCACGCACAAACCGGCTGAGGCACGGCACAGGCACACTAAACGTTTTCATAAGAATTTCCGCGAGTTAGTAAAAAGGCCTGAAGGTTACAGTTAATTTAGAAACAATGTATTGGTATGAGATTGCACACGCGAGTGGACACGCACCTCTCGGGCAGCGTGACGACGTCGTCGATGACGGTGCCGGGCTGCGGGTTCTCGCCGCGGCCGCGCGCCACGAAGATGCGCGTGTTGATGCGCTTCGACACGATGATGAAGCACAGCTTGTAGGGCACCTCCGCGTACACCTCGTTTAGTTTCTTTTTGATTTCCCCAACCTGGTACAAATTACAGTTTTAAGTAAAGACAACGGCTATGTTAACACCCTTGTGAGCGCGCTTCGATTGCATACTCGTTTAAGTATCGGCAAACAGTTATATAAATTGAAAAGACAGGTGTAAACCAAGAAAAAAACGTAACCGTAGTTTGAGAGCCGAAACAGAGGGCATTATGCAGTTGGTCACTGAATTGTGAAAAGTCAAATTTTGTCAGCCAATGTTACCGCATAATGTACGGACCTGTACAGCTTCATCTCGTTTCACTGCCAAATTCGAAGAACAAAATTGCCTTAGACTTTTCACGTCTTACATAATCAATCAATCTTGAGTTACTGGGAAGTAATTAATAATCAGAAAAAGAACCAATACCCTTACTTTCCCGTCCTTAAAACCATACACATATTTATGGCTGTTCAACTAAAAAACGACAACTCATCACAGTACATTGGCAATAGTATCAAATACAGCACAGAGAAAACGTAGTTGTGAAAATAAGATTAAACAGTCAATAAAATAAATGAAGTCAACTTACCTCATGGCTATGCACATAGGGGATTTGTCCGTCGCCCACGCCGTCACGGTAAATGAAAATGTGCGACGGCAGCTTCTCTGTTAATAATAAAATATGTAATTTACAACACTATAAAATGTAGAAATGACACCAGTCTGAACATGATTTTTAAGCAGGCTAATAAGAACCGACGAGTAGCCATTAGGCAGCTGATGGTGCCGATAGGAGTACTAATTAGCATGAAAATAGTAAGACAAGGACATAGTAATAAAAGGACAACTAAGAAAAAAAAGGTAACAGAGTGCGTAATCAACATGCCAATCGTGTACGTTCCGTAGCGAACTAAACGTACGTGTCACTGTCGCACTAATATGCAAGAATGATAGTGACAAAACGTTTCGTTGTCGTAGCGCAAACGATTGTCACGCAGGCACCCCGGGCAATCTTCTGTCAGGTTACTAAATATTCAGAGGCGGAACGCGCACCATGGTCTGTATAATTACGACGCCGGTTCTCGAGTCATCATTATCACTCAGCCCTTTATCGCCCACTGCTGAGCATATGCCTCTTATCTAGTACGCCCACTCGTCCCGGTCCCGAGCTAATCTCAGCCAGAAGGGACTCGCAATCTTCCGAATGTCGTCCACCCAACGAGCCAACGGTCTGGCGTCCGGCATATTTCATCCGAAAGCGGCCACCACTCCGTTATCATTTTAGTCCACCTGCCATCACGAAGCTGTTTGTAATGAATTAGAAGAGACATTGATCGAGTCAACTCACGGTTGATCTCGCGGTACTTCTTGAGCGCGACGGTGATGTTGAAGCCCATGTGCGAGGAGAGCTCCTCGCCGGAGGTGTGCGCGTTGACGGAGGAGATGTAGCGCGTCTGCTGGCGGTCCATGGAGGCCACGAAGGCGCCGAAGCTCTTCTCCTTGCTGCGCGTGTCGTGGCACACGTCGTAGCCCACCACCATGAGGTTGGGCAGCGGGATGTCCACCGTCCACGGCGCGCCGCCCAGCTGTGCCGCCACACAGAGCACATCGTTATAACGTCATATGCCCACAAAAATATATACATGTAAAGCCTGACCACTAATATATAAGATCACACGCCATATCATTGGAACTAAAAATTTCATACTAAACTGAACTGTCACTCTATACATGAAAATAACAGCACCCTCTTGACAACGATCATATATTTCTGGTCGGGCTTTAAAATAATTTGACTGCCAGGAGCCACATGGAACGAAACAAATGACCCGCCTAATAAGATAAAAATAATTAATCTTTTAATGAATATACATGTATAACAAAATTTAGTAATCAATATTTAAAAAGCTGATGTGTCTATCGGTCTCAGTTTTTAAAGTCACCAGTGTTTGATAGCGTTGTTAAGAGTCCTTATTCCTACAGACGAGCGTATTTTGTAAATGCTTCCTTTTTCATTCAAGATTACGACGTAACTATTAGTATTTATTCAAAAACTGGTAACGTACTTAAATAATCGTTTCCTAAACTAGCGGCTCCAACAGTTCAAATTTTCATTTTCTCTTTTAAACCTCTTTTTTAATGAGTTTTTTTGGGAGTCTTTTCCAAATTTTGCAGTGAGATGAGGCGTTTCGGTTCTCAATTTTGCTGTAAACAAGAATCATTTGGTACATGAATGACTACAATTTGATTCAACATATCTCGTACGAGGGGCTGGAATGATTAACAATCGAAGATTCATTTGAAAAATCTGATAAAATACCTTCAGAGTTTTCTTCATTTTTTTGGCGAAAACAGGGTTTTATTATATTTTTTTTCCGCAAATTGTACGCATATTTTGCTTTAAAAATAATATTATAGCAAACTGTAACTTTATGTTAACCTATAAAAAAAAAATCATAACTATGGGACCTACATTGCCGTAAATTTATATTTTTTTAAAACACGTATAAATCACGCAGCAGCGACGCCCCGCTCTCAGTCCGCGCGGAGCGCGCTTAGAGGACGGACCTGTGCTCGATTGTCAGGCATTCGTTGCGATCGTAATCAGCTACGGAGTTCCGAGAAGTGCTATATACTAGGCTCGCGGTCGGATCCGTGTTCGTTTACACGTTCCGAATACCCGTTTCCGAATAATAAGTAAACGGTTTTCTGGCCCGTTCCACACGTGTAAATTAAGAGCCGTTTCCACGGATAAACGGGTATTCGAAGAAACGGATCTTATTTACCCGTGGCTCCGGAAACGTCCTTGACGAGTAGGAGGGACGAGGAACGGACCGGCGTACGTAAGAGCTTACAAATTATGTAGGACAAAAGATTCATGACGTTTATGCCATATTTAACCTTATTTCCGGTGGTTCATAGAGTCGAAATTCAATAAACGGTTTATTTGCAAAACCGTTTTCTGAGCAGGAGGGCCTACCGCGAACCACGTTCGACGTGTTGCCGCCCCGTCACACTTACGTAAAATTTTATAAGTGCGACAGAGAGGCGAACACGACGAACGTGGTTCGCGGTAGGTCCTCTGTTAGTTTTTGCTTGCAATGTTTTAAGTTGCAATAAGTACGAGTAGAAATTAGAAAATACTGTATAGTGCTACCATTAGTAGTATTTATATAAAAGTTCAAATACTAAAACTTTATTGTTTATTATATAAACTTGATAGCAATAAATATAAAGTGCTAGTAATAAAAATAAAATCAATAAAGACTGTACACGATAAAATCTGCCAAGTGCTTGATCTGGTATTATTTTACCAACTGAACATTTTAAAACAGTTATATTTTTAATAATCTGTAGATATAAGTCCTATTGGGGTACCTATGTGGTAAAAATTCAATCAATTGTCAATCATATTACAATGTATGTGTGAGTTTTCTTGAATATACATTCGGTCAATATGAATTATATATTTTATTTTTTAACTGACGTGAGCCCTGACATCTTTGTCTTATTATAGTAAACCATGTAAAAATTATTAAATTATCATTTGTATAATGATCTGCCAATAATAAAATGTACTTATAAATTGTATTGTAATTAATTTTGAATTTACGAAAAGTTTTACATATTATTATCATATAAAATGAACTTTATACGTTTAAGTGTACTAATAATATAAGATGGCCCTTTTAGCTTAAAGCAATAAATGTCAAAAATCAGAATTACCATAATGCGCAATGGTGGAGTCAATATAAATATTACTAAAAATCATAGACAAACCTAACTATGTTGGTATTTTTATTATGTATTCTTGTTAGTCTTTAGATAAGTTTGTGTCACAAGGGAGTAAAAAGACATATTTACGGCGTGGGTGTAAATTAAATCCTAAACGAAACGAAGAATTTTACAGTAAAACTCCAAGCCTAGCGAGGGACTCTAATCAAAGTGAGGGATTCAAATTCAAACTGGAAAAAAAAATCTAACATAAGACTCATACTGTTTTTCACATCGCCAATAGTCCGAGGCTGAAATGGTGCCTTTCATCTGAGTTAATTTTCACTCTCAACTCTAATTTTCATTTGGAATACAAGGAAAGTAAGATACATGTGTTTAAAAATATATAACTAAGTACATATTATTAACTTTTATAGTCTTTCTTGAGGGTACTTACTTAGGGTATCGTTATTTATAGAATAAGAAGTTAAATATCAGAATGGAAATTGTACAACAAATCCGTTTAAAATTAAAGTTTAATTGCTTATCGTAAAAAAAAACCAACTACGAAAAAAAGACGCTAGTGCAGAAACGTACATTTTCTGCACACTTCTTAGAAAAACAACGACCCACTTTCAAAGCATGAGAAATGAGATAAAGCCTTTTAGGAATAGGTAATGTTATTTTTTTTTATAGGAATCGGTCGAGTTCAGTAGGTAGATTGATATAACAGAAGTCAAACAACAGGCTCAAAATTACAATATTTACTAAAATTATTTACTTAATTCCATCGAATATCGTTATAAAACAAAAATGTATAAGTATATAAACAAATGATATCAATAGATTTCGTTAAATCTAGTGTATAATCAATAACAAACAATAACATAATAGTTGTATTTCAAAAATAGGTAATCTTGGGGAACGTGTGTAAAAAATAGTAATATCTTAGAACACAAAGTTTGGAAGTTTAATAAAAAAAAAATTATTCATTAGTACGACTACGAGTAGACTACTTATTTAAATGCTACACAATAAAATTGAAATCAAAATGATATTCGTAAAAATTAAAAATGCAATATCTTAAAACAATTATTAAAAACAATCAAAATGCTAGTATTAAGATTAATTTGAAACAAATTTACAATCAAATCATATACTAAGTAATAAAATCTTGTAGCTCTCACTCTCGTCATAGAAAAATGCCTTTTAGTGTGGTGCGGCTACTAAAACAATGGGATACATGTACTTTAATGTTTGCCGCTGCAGTACTGTTGTACAATTTTCAATATATGCAGGATATGTTTACCTTATACAAGGGACATGAAAGCTCATAATTGGTTGTGACAGTTCTGATAATTGTTTGGGAACCTATTTGTTTTGGCTATATCGTACAATAGGGTCTTCGAAAAACATACTTTCTAAGAATCTAGTGAATGGAACGCCACCGGGCGGCCAATACTGAAAGTGTCCAAGTGAATATGAATGATTGCCAATTTTGAGATCTATCTTAATGTATTATAACAATATAATCGAAAGGTAAGAAAGGTAGCATGAGTCTTTAAGGTTATCGCGTGAAATTCTTCGTTTCGAATTCCGCTTGTGTGTGTATTTTTTTTGCATCATTGGCAGATTTGTTGTTTTCCGCATAGCAAGTAAATTGATAAAAATAACCACAAAGTAATTAATAATTATTTTCTTAACTGTTATTTTTAACTAATATAGGTAGTATTTGTCTGAATACATAGTCTTCACGAAACTATTACACCTAGTATATATAAAATGTGTTTCTTTCATTGAAATATAATATGTAATGATATTAAGGTTAAAAAACAGTAATACTATAAAAATAAGATTCTAAACTAGGGGCCGAATAGGGTTTAAAATTAAAATAATAGACAATATAGAATAGGGACCACCTACTTCGATTTATATATAGTAATAGTTGGCTAAATATGTAATATCCACCCAGTTAGAAAACAATTAAAAAAAAATTTACGCCTAACAAATTCAATCTGAAGTCAACATTCAATAGTAGACCTTGTAAGCATTGGCTCAAACTGTTTCGGATCCGTTCGGGCCGGTCTTAAGTACACGTTTAAACGGAGATACGTATCTGAGGAAACGTTTTCTTGGGAACGGTTCTTGGAGACGGATCCGGATCCCGGCGGTTCCGTTTAAACCGTGTTCTTAGCACCGCCGGGCTTAAGAACACGGGTATCCGTTTCGGCGTATAACACGGATACGGGAGCCCTACTATATACTGCGATTAGAAAATCTTAATAAAAGTTCATTTTTTACACTATGCTTAACAGACTCTCGCTTATTGATGGATTTTCAGTGGTCCTTTTTTTTATACTACGTCGGTGGCAAACAAGCTTACGGCCCGCCTGATGGTAAGCAGTATTCCGTAGCCTATGTACGCCTGCAACTCCAGAGGAGTTACATGCGCGTTGCAGACTCTAACCCCCTCCCGCCCCTCGTTGAGCTCTGGCAACCTTACTCACCGGCAGGAACACAACACTATGAGTAGGGTCTAGTGTTATTTGGCTGCGATTTTCTGAAAAACGCATTTTTACTTGAAATTACGTTAGGGTTTGCATTTGCATTATTATTTTTGACCCGGATGAAGTCCAAGTTCTCATGATGGAGTCCAGGAGTTTGGTCACCAGAACTCCTAATCTAAAAGCACACTTACCCCATATATAATCCCATCGTGGGTTTGGGCTCAAAAGATTTTGCCCTGACGAACGAACCATCGATTCGAGATGAGGTCCAGGGTCTCATGATGGAGTCAGGAGTTTGGTCACCAGGACTCTTTATCTACGTATCATAACGCCATCGTGTTGGGCTCAATAGATTTTGCCCTGACGAGCACCATCAATCTAGATAAAGTCCAGGGTCTCATGATGGAGTCAGGAGTTGCTCACTAGAACTCCTAAATCTACTCATTATAATTCCATCGTGTTTTGGCTCAAAGAATTGCCCCTGACGAGCACCATAGATCTAGATGAGGCCCAGGGTCTCATGATGGAGTCAGGAGTTGGTCACCCAGAACTCCTAAGTCTACTCATCATAACTCCATCGTGTTTGGGGCTCAATAGATTTGCCCTGACCGAACACAATCGACCTAGATAGAGGTCCAGGGTCTCATGATGGAGTCAGGAGTTGGTCACCAGAACTCCTAATCTACTGATCATAACTCCATCGTGGTTTGGGCTCAATAGATTTGCCCTGATGAACACCATCGATCTAGATGAGGTCCAGGGTCTCATGATGGAGTCAGGAGTTGGTCACCAGAACTCCTAAACTACTCATCATAACCTCATCGTGTTTGGGCTCAATGAGATTTGCCCTGGCGAGCGTCATCAATCTAGATAAAGTCCAGGGTCTCATGATGGAGTCAGGAGTTGGTCACTAGAACTCCTAATCTACTCATTATAATTCCAGACGTTTTGGGCTCATGAGATTTGCCATGACGAGCACCATCGGGACCTAGATGAAGGTCCAGGGTCTCATGATGGCAGTCAGGAGTTGGTCACCAGAACTCCTAGTCTATTCATCATAAACTCCATCGTGTTTGGGCTCAAAAGATTTGCCCTGACGAGTACCATCGATCTAGATTAAGTCGAGGGTCTCATGATGGACTCAGGAGTTGGTCACAGAACTCCTAATCTATTAATCATAATGGTAATTTGATGGTGCTTGTCGGGGTAAATCTAATTGAGCCCAAACAACGATGGAGTTATGATAAATAGATTACGAGTTCTGGTGACCAACTCCTGACTCCATCATGAGACCCTGGGCCTCATCTAGATCTATGGTGCTCGTCAGGGCAATTCTTTTGAGCCAAAACACAGATGGAATTAGTAATGAGTAGATTAGGAGTTCTAGTGACCAACTCCTGACTCCATCATGAGACCCTGGACTTTATCTAGATTGATGGTGCTCGTCAGGGCAAATCTATTGAGCCCAAACACGATGGCGTTATGATAAGTAGATAAAGAGTCCTGGTGACCAAACTCCTGACTCCATCATGAGACCCTGGACCTCATCTAGATCGATGGTGTTCGTCAGGGCAAATCTTTGAGGCCAAACACGATGGAATTATAATGAGTAGATTAGGAGTTCTAGTGACCTACTCCTGACTCCATCATGAGACCCTGGACTTCATCTAGATTGATGGTGCTCATCAGGGTACAATCTATTGAGCCCAAGCTCGATGGAGTTATGATGAGTAGATTAGGAGTTCTGGGGAGTTCTGGTGACCAACTCCTGACTCCGTCATGAGACCCTGGACCTCATCTAGATCGATGGTGTTCGTCAGGGGCAAATCTTTGAGCCCAAGCACGATGGAATTATAATGAGTAGATTAGGAGTTCTGGTGACCAAGCTCCTGACTCCATCATAAGAACCTGGATGGACTTCATTCGGGTCATAAATAATAATACAAACCCTAACGTGATTTCAAATAACACTGAAACTCTATAGCACTAATGTGCGCAAACGATTGGCATCTTGACTAGGCAGCATGGTGCGTAGCCACCATGCCAATCGATACGACAACGAAAACACTATCTGTCTCTCTCTCGTACTAATATGCACAAACGATTGGCATCTTGGCTGGGCAGCATGGGTGCGTAGCCAACATGCCAAACGTTTACGATACGACAAGGAAACACTATCTGTCTCTCTATCGCACTAATATGCGCAATCGATTGGCTTCTTGGCTAGGTATCATGGGTGCGTAGCTAACATGCCAATCGTTTACGATACGACAACGAAACACTACTGTCTCTCTATCGCACTAATATACGCAAACGATTGGTATTTTGGCTAGGCACCAAGCAAGTGTGCGGCCAACATGCCAATCGTTTACGATACGACAACGAAACACTATCTGTCTCTCTATCGCACTAATATACTTTATTTATACCTGCAGTCATTTACTAACTTCTTCATTTTCCATTGGTGTGAAAGAGACAGAATAAAGAGCAAGGGTTATAGTACACTCTGTAGTCTGTACACTTAGTAGTAGTGTACATAAAAAAACTACTGTGCATATAAAATAAAATAAAGAGTGCCCATATGATATCATATAACACTAAAATTAATGTTGCTTGAAATTATATTGAAAACTATCAAGATTATTCTAGTCTGCATTGAAACGCGCATCGCGTTGCCGGCGCTCGCGTACCGAGCGCCAACGCCATCTATCGAGCGTTATTTCGTGAAATCGGAGAACGCTCCAAGGATTAAGGGCTCTTAATGTTTAATATCCTTGATTTGACATATAATAGGATATATAGTTTACCTTGCAGTTGATCTGTATGGCCACCTTGGTGGCGATGGACATGGCGGACTTGCTGGTCATGTTGCGGCCGCACACCACCTGCGTGGGCCACGGCGCGGTCCACGGTGCACTTCTTCTTGATCGCCTCGTACCTGGCACAGGAGACGATCGCTCAAAAGGGAAGATGGCACGCTACGACTCTATACTATGACAGTAAACGTCTTTTAGTGGCCGATAAAGGGTTATGAACTCTTAGCTCAGGTTAAATACTTTATTCCTAGTGAACTGTGTTGAGTAATCGAGCATCTGAACTATAAGTGATTATCCAGATGAAAGTTTTATAATCGGACACCTATTAGTTCTGCCTTAATTATATAGCTGAAATTAAATCAAATTTAGGTAATTGGTTATTTACGTTGGTGATTGATTGATGGTTATTGACGGGTGTTTCAAAGTCTACATTAGGTCGCAACAACACGTATTATCACCTAATTTTTTTTCTTCCTCGCGTTGTCCCGGCATTTGCCACGGCTCAAGGGAGCCTGGGGTCCGCTTGACAACTAATCCCAAGATTTGGCGTAGGCACTAGTTTTTACGAAAGCGACTGCCATCTGATCTCCCAACCCAGAGGGTAAACTAGGCCTTGTTGGGATTAGTCCGGTTTCCTCACGATGTTTTCCTAAAACCACGTATTATCACCTAATATTTTCCAAAATTCGATATATAACAAAATATTTCAAAATTCACCTGTCTGCCATCTGTCTTGCCAAGACGCACAGAATGAGCGCCGGATTTTTCTTGGCGATAACGTTCTCGCACATGTTAGCGTACTCCATCGACCCGTCACGCTGAATGGACACTAAACAAGAGACATACATTATTAATGCTTATTACTAAAAAATATTTCCAATAGAAATCCAAACTTGGTAGTAGTGCTATTGCCTAAGTGGCTTATATCTGGAACATACCTATTTCCGGTTGCGGCATCCTGAAGCCCGCGCCGCTGCCAGTCTTCATGATGAGCTGCACGAAGCTCTCTGCGTCGCGGCGCTGGCGCTCCGGCGTGATCACCACCCACGAGGGGCACGGCCCGAACGAGAGCAGAGGCCGAGACCTGCAGGTATTATTATGGATTCAGTAACCTACATCCACCCGTTTTTTTATCAATCACAAAGATAAATAGTTAATTTTTTTATTTACAAGGGGGCAAAGTTGTTGTTTAACCGCTCGTGCTAATATAGCCTCGCGAGGGTTTCAAGGCACGAGGGTTAAACAAACTTTGCCTCCGAGTGAAACACAAAAAATTTTCACCACACCAACACGAGAAAAATACTAACTATGAAATGCCAAAATAATCAAACCAAATCAAATCCAAATGAACGCAATATAAAAGGTATCATTCAAAATCATAATTTAAAAGTCAATTCTACCAGCTAACATAAGGAAACAACTCAAAATTTGCATCTGATTACTTTGCCCCACATGTGGATAAAATGCAACTTTTTCATTCGTTTATGAACCAAGAGGGCCTTTACCAGTTGGTGTGGTGAAAAAAAATATGTCACTTCGATCACGAAAGAGGTGCAAAACATTGGCCGTTTTCATCGATTTTGGACATTTGCACTACGGATAGAATTATAACCTCGTAAGGCCCAGCCATAGAAATGAAAAATCCAAAATTTGCCACTGGAATTTGAACCTATAGTGCACGGAATACAGTAGATTTTATTTTGTTTGAAAATTGCACGAAACAAAACCAATGCAACTCTGTCCTAATTGAATATGATTTAAATTTCATCGAACTGAATAAGTCCTATAGGTAGGACCTTGGGCCTTACGAGGATAAGACAAACGGCTATAGGTTCTTCAAGCTTTTATCTCCCTGATCTGTCAGATTTTAAAAGAAATGAATACTTACTTCTTTTATGATTATTTAAATATTGTAATAATGTTTTTTTATTACAATATTTTAAAATTCATATTCTTCTATGATTTTTTAAATATTGTAATAAAAAAGACATTTTTTTGTTACTTGATTGCAGTGAAGGATCTTATATATACGAAATTTACATATTTGGGTTCGTCTTTTACGTCTCTAAAAACTGATCAGAGATTTTAATTCTAAACTAATTAACACAAAAGCACAGAAAACCAGTTTTTTGGCCTGCAATTTTTTAAATTTGATGAGCTTTAAGTAAATATGGGATACTAAAAAGCCGTTGCCATTAATGATAAGCTATAAAAACATTCTAAGGGATTCAGATCGAAGGTCATTGATGCCAGGGATCCCCTTAACAGCAGAAATGACTAACCATGGCACTCAAAAGGCCCGCTAACACCACAATAATAACCTCATGTCTCTGGTCCAGCCTTCAGTGGTGAGGCCGGCGGGGTATTTCCGTCCGTCGCCCTGCGTGATATTCTCCGGCGGAAGTAGACGGCCTTTGAACTTGATCAGGTCATTGGCTAACTTGAGGTCCCACGTCCCCAGTTCCTGTAAGTTAATCAATTGATTAGATTCCTAGACATTCTTGGATTTTATCCACGTTTTTAAGGTCTGCAAAGAAAAAATAAGAGCAGGCTTAACAAGACAAAAGCTTTTGCAATCATAATATATTATCATTAGCATCAATATTTTTTTTATATTTCATTTTATTTATATTCATATTTTCGTAAGTAACACATCTAACGATAAAATATTTCTTTATCATTTGTTAAGGCGTCAGCCAAACGGGAGCCGCGTATGTTACGGCACGCCGGCTGGAGACTGGACAGTGGAGAGTGGACAGTACAAACTTACCGCAACCACCTCCTTGTTCTGCGTGAAGCGCCGGTTGAAGGCGAGCAGCTTCTGTATGCGGGTGTCGGGGCCGATCTTGGTGTGCACGCCCATGGCCTTCATGAGCTGGAAGTTGGCGCGCATCTCGTCGGACAGGCCGGTCTGGCGGCACAGCTCGGGCACCAGGTACACCAGCTCCGGCATGCCGGCGCGCACCTCGCGCGGCTTGGAGCGCGAGATCAGCAGCGGCTGCTTCGCGTCGTTGATGCGGATGTTGTATTTCTGCACAAAGTAGGACCGGTTCATTAATGCCGTTAAGCAAAACTTAATGCACATATCATTAACCAGAACCTCATCTTAACAAAGATTGACTTTATGTATTTCTGAACTAAGAAATTGACAAATCAACAATAAGTGCCTACTAGATTTTTTAACTACTCGGGACTGGTACACTCAGCAGCAGAAGTAAAAAAAAGGAGTTAGAGTATTTGCTAGACGATTATTTGGCATTAACTTTTCAGGGTGCCAAGTTCCCACATCGGGATCACTACCTGCTCCAGTACTTACGGTTTTGTAGTAATCCATGTAGGATATGGTCTGGTCCTTCATTTTGAATGTGGACGACGGAGACTCGTTCCAGGCCACATCGTCTACGCGGTACGTTCGCTTGTTGTAGTCCGTCATGACGATTTTGCCTAGAATTTTAATAGTAGTTTACGTGACTACCATAGTGCCACATAATGAAACGCAAAAAAGGATTGAACAATAATTGATAGCTCATAGATATAAATATTAAAAATCAGGGTAAATGATAACTTGTTTCACGCATGTCACGGAACTTTTTTACAAGCTTGTATTTAACTTGCAATGTAACTGTATGTTTGTATGGGTCAAATCTTGCAAGTTAAATTTGACCCACTTCCCGGTTTCCAATGAAGCTGACATTTTGCATACATATTTAAGTCAGGTGACATTACAATATTATGGTACCATCAAGCTGATCTGATGATGGAGACAGGAGGTAGTATAAGAACTCAACCTAATTATATTTCGGGTTTTTAGAATTGTCTCGATAAGTATTAATTGCCTGTTGAAAGAAAAGTACAGTCAGTGATAAAAGCTTGTACCAAAATAGAATTATTTGCCAAAACACTTATTTTTCAATTCATAGATAAGCAAGGGTGGGCCCCAACAGCCATATCATTCAATATTAAGTAACTTGCGGCATTTATCAAAATTGTTTGAAATCGTCATATCATTTTGAGTAAGTCATTTCCACTGGTATTAGATAGGTTGTTATTCAAAATATTCTGTTTTTCAGAGATGTTCGAAATTTGAATGTGATAAGAAATTATTTTTTTAATTTGAATGTGATGAAATAAGATAAGAAATATGTTTTAACAAAACAGTTTATTTTTATACAACTGTTAAGTGTATTGTGTAAATGTACACTAGGGGTTCTGAACAGTTTATTTGCGGTTTGCGTATCGAGGGTTTTAATGTTTGTAGATAAAGATAATCTCAAGTTCATACAAATAGATGTGGATGAAATAACTATCAACTGCAAACTAGTTAAAAATAATGTATTTACCTGCCACGTCTTCCACGAATATTTTTTTAAAGTTAGCGCCCTTGGTTTGGGCATACTCTTGCAGCATTTGCAAAACAGTGTCCATGCGCAGCACTTTATGGGTGATCTCTGTCACCATAAGGAGGCGGTCTTCATATTGATTTATTGTTGTTTTGTAACCAGGCCAAATTTGGAGCTTGTGTTCTGGGATGTCAACCTATAAAATAATCGTAGTTATAAAACGAATTCATCTTACCGCTCAATTTGATGGTACTTTAGTTTAATAGATATTGAAAATAATGTAAACAAACCACTTTACTTTATCTTGCATTTTTAAGGACAACCATGATCCTATGGACAGTATGTATATATGTATACTTAGATATTTTATTTATATCAATTTTCAGAAAAAATATATGGTTAAGTTAGGTTAGGTTTTGCTAACAAAAACCTGTCATATCTGTTTGCATATTTTGCAATTTCTATTAAACTCCACTTTGTGTTACTTACCTTAGCATCAGGGTCGAAAAAGTCCCTGCCCATCAACTGCAAATTCAGCTTATAAAAGCACTTTCTGATGATCAGATTGAATATCTGGAGATAATGATAGTCTCCAGGGGCGACATCTTGGGTTAGCTGGAATAAAAAACACAACAATGTGGAGTTTACGTTGAAAGTTAATATAGATAGTTAAATAATAATACCGCAGCGACCAGATTATGCTAAAAAGACATTACATATGGAGGCTAGCTTGAGCCGCCACAAGAATTTATGTATAAAGTAAGAAAATAATACCAGAAAATGGAGAAATGCGTATTTTTATGTACTAACCTTTATCAGAAGTCTCATACGCTGCCCATCCGTCTTACGGTCGGAGTATAATTCCAAAGGGTTGGGGTGCAGTTTTTTCACGGTGTACAAGACGCAGCCGTCAAAAATGTATCTGTAAACATTTCATTTTTTTTACTTACATGTATAAACACACATAATATGGTTGAAAACTATAAGTCGACCACTCATCTCAATCGGTTGGTAAAGAATTAGCACGGAAATTTTCTACTAAGATCAAATCTCGCAGCATGGGTACATTTTTATCACCTATCACTTTCGCACTAACTTGTTAGAACGCGACAGGCGATAAAAACGCGACCGTGCTACCGCCGCAGACCGTTGCTGACCATAATAGCTTCTTACCAACCGTCCCAGTTAAATGGTATATCTATCTATAGTAAGGATGATGTTTCTCAGCTTTAGTGTTCTGGTCTCACCCTCCGAGAGTGTTGGCGTGGACGCGCAGCAGCCCCCTGCGCGTGCTGGTGCTGTCCTCCTCGGGGTCCACGTCCACGTGGTACTGGTACAGGCGCCACTGTGGCGTGGAGTGGACGGTGAAGTAATTCGCCATCAACTCCAGTGGGTCGCCGAAAGAACCTATACAAACAATAGATCACATACTTAAGACAAAGGCTAAAGATAGTTTATTTTATTATTCAAGTATGCATATTATTTATTTTATTTAAGCCTTTATTTTTCTTTAAATATTTTTTACTCGTGGGCACACATCTTTAAAAACATTACGTCTTATTGATTTAAAAAATACAGGGTTCTTTTTTAGCAGTTAGCCATATTTGAATATGTTATTTCATTATAGATCAGCATTACAACACATTTTTGAAAAAAAAGTGGTAGTTTCTTTTAAAGTTTGACATTTTATCCATAAAAAATATGGTCATTGTACTAGTTTGTTTCGATTCGTGCAATACTATGGCTTGGCTAGGAAGGGATGCTAGAATCTTAGCCAATCAGGGCATCGCAAACGCCTTGTCTGTTGTGTATTAATGTAAGTCCACTTACTTATCAAGCGCATCTGTGATCAACTCTAAGGAAAACCAGTACGAGCGCACTCCTTAATTATGCAATAGGCTTAAGGTTCAAGTTACAGTGGCTAAACAAAGTACTACGTACTTGCGCTCCATCGTAATCATAATAACACGCAGCCTAGAGTGTCATTCATAAGGCTCACCGAGCAGTTAAGACGACGCATTTAGTGCCCTCTCTAGTTACGAAGGTTATACAGGTCTCGAGGTCATATTGTACACTGGTTCGCTCGGTTGCAAGAAAAACTACCGTCTTCTTTATTCTTGGTTTTAAGTGAGATAGACAAATAAGGGTGTCTCGTGCTACTTGATAACGCTATGGGGCATGGCACTTTGCGTCCGATTCGCACGTTGCTCCGACGTGCGAGCGGGACGTCGCTTAATACGCGCGTAGATTCGTCTCGCTCAACTTCAGAGCGACGTCTGAATCTGACGCAGTGTTCCATGCCCCCCTGCCATGCCACCGAAGGTGACCAAGCCTTACCTAAGATTTTTTTAGAGACTTTTCGCAACTTATATTCCCGTATGGCTAACTGCTCAAGAACCCTGTATATATGTACATCAAATCATACAAATATGTAGCTCTTTCAGAAAACATCGATTTTTTACAAAAGGGAAAGAAAATAAAATAAATGAGAATACATATATATTACATAAATCTGACTGATTGCTATGAAATACCTACATAAAATATTTGATATGCTTTCTTACCCGAGCTGTGTCACCTGTTCTACACATTATTACAGTTTCTAGTTTGGACCACCCATGTTTGTCTGTCAAGTAGACCTCGACTCTGTTATAAGCCTTTAACATCAATGACTTGCTTATTTTTATTTCTAGTGTTTATGGACATCAGTCAGATTTCCCTCTTTATTTTGTTACTTGTTATAGAACAGCCGCCCTAAATTTACTTGGCGCCGTTCCGTGGAGCAAGAGTTGGTTGTATTGTGGATGGGGTGGGAGGTTACCCAAGCTGCCCAGGACCGGAGTCATTGGAAGAAAATGGTGCGAGCCCTACACCCCAGCAGGAGATAAAAGGATGGAAAGAAGAAGAGAGAACAGTCATATTTGTTATTTTAATGTATTAGACAGGTTAACTGTCCATAGTAAATGTGTTGTTTGTGCTGCAGCAATTCGCAATTTTAGCCAGACAAAAAACTGTTCCCTCTGAATGAAGACAATTAGGGATAAATGATTATTCGCGAACTACACTTTGACCATACCCCAGGGTTTCGGGTGCGGGAATGTTTTACACTAGAATGTACTTTTAAGCACATTTGGTGCTAGTTCGAACTACCTAAATAGCTAGGTAGCATTAGCATTTGTAACTACAAATCACAGTGAGGTTTCAATAATCAAAATCTGGGCAGTGCCCGCGCCAAGAGCAAACCGAAGTGCACTACCTTACTTTTCTTAAAGCGCTTTGTCGTTTTTTTGAACCCTCATAACTTGGGTTTGGATTATACGAGATAAACAAAATTCTCGGTATATGATGTCAATAGTGGACTTATTAAACATAAAAAATTATTATACTTCAGATTGTGTTAATATCTAAAAACTCGATTTCTTCACTGACTCACTGATGATCATCAAAACCCTTAGGGTACTTCCTGAAGTCCAAGGAAGCTGAAATTTGTATTGTAAGATAGTAATAATACACAAATAACAAAATCTAAAACTCCTATTTAGTTGAAATTTGGTGTGTAGATAGTTTTTGATATGTTGAAGGTTATAGTATAGTTTTCAATCCCAAAATCACCCCGTATGGTGAAAAGGGGGTGGAAAAGTGAGTCATGATGACGGGTGTACCTTAATAAAAATAAAAAAAAAAGCATACCATATTTTAAAAAAAATTGTGCCTCCCGGCACTTAAAATTAATACCAAAGAATAGTACAACCACCATTCTGACTGTCAAAGAAAAAACTAATTTGTTGTTGTTGCGCGATGTAATTCTCTATAATGTGAACAGATTTCAAAACCCAGGGGTTTAGTAATAATAGTTCGCAAGTGCCTCTAGTTCTAGATAATCAATAGACAACTTTGCTTCCTTTTATTGGTCTACTATATTTAAATATTTACTGTAACAAATGCTTGCATGCTGACAGACATTTGAGAGGAATGAGCTTTTTAACAGAATCAGTGCGGCACAGGTCATATTGACCCTGTACAAGTTAACTTTCAGGAACCCTTACCTTTCTTAGATTGCAGCTGATCCGGGCGGGTGCGGAGAATCATCACATTTTCTGGCAGCACCCGTCCACCACCACGACGCGAGCCGCGACCACTCACAGCGCCGCCGGGCTCGCCCGAGGCTCCCGGTGCACCCTGGCCTAAAATTTAATAAGAAATTCAAGTTTAGATAACAAATAAGGATCAGTAAAAATAATGTTTACAATCAATGGTGATGACAGTCTCGTTTGTATCGGATGATCATATCAGAGTACCCTTATCTCAATGAACCATAACAAAAAGTACCTATGTCC
The DNA here is from genome assembly GCF_033807575.1 of Cydia pomonella. Lineage (NCBI taxonomy): Eukaryota > Metazoa > Arthropoda > Insecta > Lepidoptera > Tortricidae > Cydia > Cydia pomonella. The sequence goes on along the minus strand of NC_084706.1, from coordinate 17,521,393 downwards.
AATGTCTGCATTCTCTGTTGTATGTCAACATCCCCCGGATGCGCGTGGGTGGACGGCGTGGTCCTGTGCGAGGCGCGGCCGGCCGGCGCGGCCACGGCGGGCCCGCCGGCGCGCACGGGCGGCGCCGCGGTGGGCGGGCCCCAGGCCGCCGGCGGCTGCGGCCGCGGCCCGGCGCCGGCTCCCGCGCCGCCCGCCGGCGCCTCGCCCGGCCGCCGCGGCGCCTGCCCGCTCTCCTGCGACCCGCGCCCGGCGCGGCCGCGAGCCTTGCCCCTTCCTCGTGGTTGTTCAGACATTTTATTCTACCTTAAAAAATCAACAGAATAGGTACGAATTGTCCGATCAATGTTGTGCGTATTGAATTATTGTTATACCGATGAAATTGTGGCAGTCGCAATCTGTACCACGCGACCAAAACGTTAGTGTCATAAAATTCACGGTTACGCGTTTAAAAATCGCGAGATTCCGACACGACCTTGATGCACGTCCTGGTTTTACAAAATGGAACCCGATTGGGCAGGATAAAACAGGTATTACAAATAATATAAGTACACAATTTCTTTAAATTTGAATAATATACAAGTCGATGAGACTTTCTATCATGATTTACATAAGGGGGTCAGTTTTCGCAATCCCTTCATCAAAACAAAAAAGCTGACCCAGCCGTTTTATTTATCAACAATGGCGGGTGACGCGTGCTGTTTTTATTTTGATCGAAAAGGCTTCTTTGCGAATAGTAATGATATATCACGTATTATTAAATTACAACTAAATACAGTCCTATAAAATACAATAATCAAAAACTTAACCCAATTTCAGTGATAAGTAATAAAAGAGAATGGAGGACAAGGAGAACCATGTACATTATGTGATGATAAAATGTTACTACAAAAACATTCTATTTGCGTTCAGATTGAATAATTAACTTAAAAATGTATATAATAATATTGTTTTCACTTACTTGTTTCTATCTAATATAATATTTTGTAACGAAAACTGAAACGACGTAAACCGTCACCCATGCAGCGAAACAAAATGTGAAATTGTGAAATAATTGTGAACATGAAAAAAAAATAGCCGGAAACACTACGAGCGTTGCCATAGGTAAAAAACTTAGAGTACTATCAGACGACCGGACGGTCTGAAGGATCGTTGAGAACATACCGAACCAAAGTATTTTAGTAGTTTGTGTACCTAATTTAATCTAAAGTGACTTTTTATTGTTTTGTGTCATTGTGTTATTTTGTTGCTTAAAACAGCGAACATAATTCGTTTCTGTTGCGAGCTTGTGATAATATAACCCAGGGGGGGGCGACACTTAGAAATGTAGATAACATTAGTAAAGATGGCGGCGATTTCTATTAATGGGATCCGATAACCTACTTTTGTGTAAAGTTGACTACCGATTGTCCAAACTACATCACCAGATGTCACTATAAAATTGGTACAATTTAAAGGCATGAATACAACGTAAAGAAGGTTGCATATATATACCTCGTATGGCTAGACCATCTTTATTCATAACCTATCTTTAAGCCCCCTCCAGACTATGCGCGTGAATCGCGGCGCGACTTCGCGGAGCGAACATACCGCGACGTTGACGTAGACTCCACACTCGCACAACTTCACGGCGATTTCGCAGTTTGGTTCGCGGCAAGATGGCGCCGAAGCGTCAGCTGATCGGATTTAGTTTGCGGCAAGGCACTGATTCAAACTGGGAATTGTCAAATTGATTTTTGGTTGATCAAGTTCGTACCTATTCGCACCGAATATAACCAAGTAGCCGCCATATGATAGAAGGTTATGACAGTTAAACAGATTAACCGACTCTTGAGCGAATCGCGGCGCGAAGCGATTGCGAGTGTGGAGTCTTGCAAATTCGCGCTTCGCGTCTCCTTTGACGCGGGCCAAATACCGACAAAAAACGGGGAATAAGGCGCAAAGGCGTGAACAATCTGCGAAATCGACGCGAGAGCCCTCCACACTCGCGATCGCGGCTTCGCGCCTCGATTCGCGCACGAGTGTGGAGGGCCCTTTATAATAACGCCTTGAATGCAGTAAAAGAAAAAGATGCCCGCAATTTTCGAACTTCGGTGTTCACGGTAGGTCCTCTGGGGACCTACCGCGAAAATACCAGCTGTATTTTTTCAATTTTTAACTATCAAATTTACCTTAATTTACATCTGACATATTTCTGTGCTACCTAACTAAACGTCGCAGGTGCCCTATAAGATGAGTGACACAATGTATTAATTGGTTCGAAGGCTTAATTGCCTTTAAACGCGTGCGATAAACGAACAAATAATAAGCCTTTAAAATAAAATAATACATTATCATACAAAAATATTGCATTTAAAACTAGTCTATATTGCATGAAACCGTCTACCTAGAGTTGGTTTCCGTTTCCATTGACATGTATTTTCAAGTGACAACGCTACAGCCAATCACAGCGCCTCATTTTATAATAGACCAATCGTAGTTCGGGTGGTTTAAATTGACTAATCATGGTGAAATGAAGTCTCGTCGAAGAAAACAAGACCTGAGGGCCTACCGCGAACCACGTTCGACATGTTGCCTCCCTGTCACACTTAACTACGAATTTACAAGTGCAACAGGCCTATAAAACTTCCAACCGCCATGACACCTAACGCTGTGTTGCCAGGCCTATTAAACTGTCAGATTTCACGACAGTTGCGTCCGGTCCGTATTGTACCAGTGTTCTACATTACGTCAGAGCGTGTAAGACGACCCGACCGATCTGCCGAATACAAGTAATATGAAATGGTCCAAAAATTATGAAAAAAATCGTAGAAGTAGAGCTTAAGAAAGACATTAAATGAAAACTATAGGGGATATGATCAGTTTAGCTGTTTTTGAGTTATCGCAAAACTAGGAACCCTTATAGTTTCGCCATGTCCGTCTGTCTGTCTGTCCGAGGCTTTGCTGCGTGGTCGTGAGTACTAGAAAGTTGAAATTTGGCATGGATATATAAATCAATAAAGCCGACAAAGTCGTACAATCAAATCTAAAAATTTAATTTTTTTAGGGTACCTCCCCTACACGTAAAGTGGAGGTGAAAAAATTTTTTTTGCTTCAATCCTACAGTGTAGGATATCATTGGAAAGGTCTTTCAAAACTAATAGGGGTCTTTAACAAACATTTCTTGATAAAGTGAATATATTCGGAGATAATTGCTCCGAAAGAAAAAAAAAAAGGCCCCCCCTCTAACTTTTGAACCATAGGTCCAAAAAAATATGAAAAAAATCGTGGAAGTAGAGCTTAAGAAAGACATTAAATGAAAACTATAGGGGATATGATCAGTTTAGCTGTTTTTGAGTTATCGCAAAAAGTTTCCCCTTCATATTAAAAAGACGAACATCCACAGTTCATCCCTTGGTTAATACTTTAAGCTCCAGTTTAGCTTATTGTGACGGAAGAGTAACTACGGAACCCTACTCTGAGCATGGCCCGATATGCTATTGGCCGTTTTTTGGTGATAACTTTAAGTACCTTGAATACAAATACAGGTACAAATTTCGTCCCTTCAACGTTTGTCCCTTTCTGACGTATTAGTATGATGGAAGGGATTATTAGCGGCATCATAACTTTAGTACACGTTTATGAATAAGGGGGTTAGTACACAAATATGGTAAGTTTATTTTTATTTTTAATTAGGTATCTTTCTCTTTTACTCACTAAGAAGTAATAAGAGTGACAGAGAAAAATGCCCAGGGCTATAACCGCGGAAATCGAAGTTCGCCAATTGCGGGCATTTTTCTCTGTCACTCTAATTACGTCTTAGTACGAGTAAAAGAGAAAGTTCCCCGCAATTTGTGCATTTCGGTATTCGCAGTAGGCCCCCTGTACGGCACGGCCTCGTAAATACGCACTTGGCCGGTTTTTTCCTTCTTACTATGGAAGGTAGAGGTAAGGAATGCAATCTCCATAGGCAGAACTGATTCAGATGTGTCCAGTTGTCAGCTATAAATAATAGTTCCAAATCTCTGCAGAGTAGCGCTAGAGTAAGTAAGAACCTAGGCGTTATTGACGGAGTGAAGTGCGCTGTCTATGATTTAATTTTTTTTTCAAGTATTCTAGGTATTGTAGCGCCACCTATTAGGTTTTTTGATGACACTTTGGTATATGGAGATTCCATTCCTTACCTCCACCTTCCATGCTTCTTACGAACGAATCGTGTGAAAGAAAAATACGTTCCTAATGTCGTTTTGATGTTATCGAAAGTGCTGTAAAAGCGTCCGTTGTATTTTTGTATAGAAATTAATGGTGCGACCGGGTGACGAATTGGCGGGTAGGCCGCTGACACCGGCCGGACCTTTAGGGTGAGCTTAGTACCCGATACGGGGAAAAGAAAAATTTTAAGGACTGGATTCGTTTCAAAGAAAAACGAAGAAATATAAAAGAACTGGGTGCCTAGTCAAGATGCAAATCGTTCGCTCCGTAGCGAACGAAACGGTAATCTCTCTCTATCACTCTTCCGTTTTAGTGCGACAGAGACATTACGGTATCGTTCGCTACGAATCGAACGATTGGCACCTTGGCTAGGCATTGGTCTTTTAGAATTTTAGACGGCTACCGTACAGAAAAGACACTTCCTACAAAATCGAAGTTTGACAGCGATTCAGGGACGAATTATGGTGTCCCTTTCTAATGTATGGACACTATCCCTTTCGGCCATGTAGGTTTATTAATCAAAAAATCTAAAAAAAGTCAAACGTAGGGGCATAGTTATGTTTAATATACATCAAATTATGTAAAAAAAAAACATTATGTCAATATTCAGAGAGGAAAATGGGGACTAGATTTGTATGGAAAAGCGGCCGTCCCCTTTCCTCTTAATTTTATGTAATTTAGTTGCTCACAACGGTCAAAGTACCATATATCGCAGATTCGCAGGACCGCGATTATCCGAAATAATTCGGACCGAGACTAGTTCGGATAATCGAAATGTGGGTTTAAATACTTTAAATATGGAACGAATCAAACATTTTTAGTTGTAGATATTTTTTGGTTCCGTACCTACCAAAAAGGTACAAATGGAACCCTTATAGTGAGACTCTGTCTGTCAGTCTGTCTATCTGTCTGTGACATCGCTAAATATCTCGAGAACCACTTAAGCTTTAAGCTATCGACTTAAAATTTGGAATAGTTATGAATAACGCTAACCCAGACACATTGAAAGTATTTTTTATTAGAAAATGCCCAATATGAAGAGGGGGCAAAATTTCAAAATCTAGTGACTAGGTCAAGTGGGGTATCATTTGATCGAGCTCAAATTGTACATTACAATTTTTTTTTTCTTTTTTATCATAGGGGATAACAATTGATTTATGACGGAAAGTGTGAAAAAAAATACCATTCCTCCCTCCGAAGTCTGGTTATACATCATATTAACATTGCTATATATTTTACAGGAAAATATAATCAGACATCTTGGTAACTTTTTTTTTATTAACAAAAAACATTTCCGAAATCAGTTTGCAATGTAACCAACTTTACATGTGTTTATTAGATTTTAAATTTCTATAAGATTACATTAAAGACACCTTTATTCATATAAAAGAACAATTTTTGAAATCGGTTCACATGATAGAGAATTATCCTCGAAAAACCCACGTAAGTAAGTGCGTTATATCGCGCAAATTAGTTAGACAATTTGCCGATAGATGGTAGGTAGGTAGGTACTTCAGATCAAAAGTCTTTAGCCTTTATGCTTACACTACACGAGATAATTCGAAGATTGTACGGAGCCCTCGGTGCGCGAGTAAAATGAACGCTCGCGTATAAATATGTAAAGCAATATTATAATTATAATAACAGAAAAGTGCACTTCTAAATGGTTCTCTCGGGTTTAAGACTAACCCGTGCTCGGTAACCGATTATAATCACACCCCTGGAGTTAGTTTATTAACCATAACGGCATGCACCCTCTTTATCGCCATATTTGCAGGAAACAGGTACAAGTAAAGAATAGAAACTGGTAATTTTCATATAGCGAGTTCCTCATTCATTATTGTAGATGGCGTACGCTTCCGCTTCACACACCTTACAATTTAGTAACTGACGGCAGGGACGCATACATATATTATAAGGTAGACACGGTAACCGGTTATCACAAATAACGCTCGCACATCGGAACGACATGCGAATCGCATCTAGCGGGATGTCCGTAGACAGTAGTGTCCGTAGAGATCTGCATCTCACTTCTACTGAATTATGAAAGGCTTGTTAATTAAGTTGCATGTGCACATGCACAGTGGTACATCTGTCACACCTGGTTACGTGTAAGTCCACACAATACGTCTACGGGGCACATGCTGCACACGCAACGCAGGCACACGCTGCAGCTCCGTAGCATAGCCGCCATTTTCTTACTGTCTTCTACTTATAGATAAATAATCATCTTCCTTGTGTTATCCCGGGTTACATTTTTCCGTGAAACCCAATACATGGGTAAAGAAATTGAGTATACATAAATAAATAAATAAGATTAGCAAACTAGTAAGAAATAATTGACATGCAAAAACGTCATGAATGCGTGTCATCGCCATCAAAAATAATGAGTTCTAGAAGTGTATGGACACTGACTGTCTATATTATTTATTTATCTTTACCGGTTCCGAATTTAAATCAGGATTCCATATCCATCCGACACTGCTTTCAAATTGCACGTTTTGCCCCGGCATTTTTATTAGCTCTCGTTTTCTCCAGTTTCCTCTGTAACTGGAGAGCTTCTTTTAGTGGAAATTTATTCAAATTCTTAAAAGAATACTCCCTTTTATTTGCTTTCCTTCATTGTCTCAGTTACGGAAGTATAAATGGGTTAGTTACAGTTTGCAAGTTTATTTTGTAGGATAAGCTTGTGCAGTTTTGAAGCGTGTTTTTATTACGAGTTAATTTGGGACATTAGGTGATAAGATTTTAATTTGTCTTTCCTGCCCGCGTACATGCCAATCGTTAACGCTACGTAGCGTAATCATCTCTCTCTATCGCTCTTCCATATTAGTGCGACAGTGACAGTTTCGTTGGCTACGAAGCGTTAACGATTGGCATGTTGGCTACGCTACGTGGGCTGTTCCCGAAATTAAAGAAGTAAAACGATCTTGATACAACAGGCCTAAACTACATCTGGAGGTTTTGGTCGGTAAGTATAATTTAGTAGCAGTAAGTATTCTACATTTTACTATATAAATAGAAGAGACAATCCTTTTTACAACTTTTATTTAACTTGCCCTGTTAGTAGGTATGTATGTTAGTTATCATCACACTTGCTCGTAAACAGTGTTATTGTATGCCAGCATACTGAGATATTATGCCAGTAGTTTTTTTATATTGCATTACGCCCATGGGCATATATATTTTTTTAAATAGTAAATGAATTTTACTTTCAAAATATGACGTTTATAAAATATTTTTTGGTGCATGTTTATAAATATTTAATTTGATTAATTTAATAAGAGTTTAAAATATTTATACACTATTTTCAACCGTGGCTGAAGCCGGATAGGTCTGTGCCTAGCCTGCGGCCGGTCTAACCGGCCTAACCTGTCAAAAAGACAATATGGCGAACGAATCTTAGAAAAGTGACCGTATTTAAGAATTGTTTCCTTTAAAATTTAGTTTTCCCCTCACAAGTGCGATGATGATGAAAAACATTGAGTTTGCCACGGGCGGTACAAGAATTACGAACTCGTGTTAATTAAACCCTCGCTTTCGGCTTTGAGCTTAAAATTAACACTTGTTGGTAAATTATTGTTTACCGCCCTTAATACACAATGTACTATTGTTAATTTGTTAGTTAGGGTCAAATCTTGTAATCTAAATTAGACCCACTTACCGATTTCCGATTTCGCTGAAAATTTGCAGACAATACATGTAAATTATTGTAAATCGGATGACAATGCAATATTATGTTGTGATGACATGGAACTAATCTGATGATGGAGACAGGAAGTGGCCATGTGAACTCTGTGATAAAACAACGCAAACTAATTGTCTCGATGAGTACCTATTTGTTGCCAGTGGAAAGAAAAGTACATTCAGCGATAAAAGCTTGTACCAGAAATGAAATTTTCACCAAAAACTTATTACAGTTAATTTTACATGAAATATTTTTGGTGGGATAATACGCCATAACGGCGAGTTTCATTCAACTGAATTCAAAGAACCAACTTATCACCAAACCAAATCACCATTTATCCAGATTTCCAATTTGGAACAAACAAAAGAACCGTGGGCGTTACGTTATGTTAATTGAAATCTATTCCCTTCGCTTCCCCTTAATTAAGTGCTAGTAGAGTTTTGTACAAGGTCCCTGCGTCCCCAGGGACTGGCGACACCAAACTTTTACCCAACTCTTTGAAAATGAACTTTATGACCTACCCAATAAGATAGCGATTTGAATATCATGGTTAGGGTAGATACGAGCTTTAGAAGGTAAACAATGGGTACGGTTTCAACCCGGTTAATAGCTACGTTTAGGTGCGATGTATTCTATTTAGCATATTTTGGATAGTGAGAGCTGCAAGCGCAACGAAGTACCGTAAAATATCGTCGCTATACTTACTCAACCTCGTATCTATATATTAGATACGTATATCAGATACGAGTTTGAGTAAGTATAGCAACGATATAGTTACTTTGCTCTCCGAAATTAGAAATTTAATAAAAAAATTAATTATCACATTGTGGTAGCTATGTTTATAAAGCCCGACCAGAAATATATGATCATTGTCAAGAGGGCGCTGTTGTTTTCGTGTATAGGGTGACAGTTCAATATAGTATGAAAAATTTAGTTCCAATTAAATTCATGTACAGTCACCATCAGATATATCGGAGCGGGCAAGGTGCCTACAAATATCTGAGCACGCATCTATTGTCAAGGTTTTAGAGTTAGTGTTCAGATATATCTAGCACCTCGGCCGCTACGGTATATCTGATGGCGACTCTATATACAAATACATACATACCTATATCCGAACAAATCCTATGTGACAAATCGACAGACACATCAGTCACTAAAAATTTAAACTCTTATGTATTGTATATTAAATAATGAAGTGGCTTAAAACATTCCAGACAATAAATAATATCAGATATGAATAAATAAACGGACTCGTCAATAATATTCCGGCCTCTCTTCGCTGCGCGTATAAAAATACCTACGAAACAAAGTTATGAATTAATACACTTTTAATCCTCGACATCATTGTAAACAATAAATCTGCAAATTAATCAAAGTTGGAAATGATTTAAATATTGATCTAACTCCAGTAAGTAGAGGGCGGGCTCGCAAACATTTGTGCTGGGCAAACAGCAATATCGTTGCGCCTCCCGGCGAGACTCGCTTCCGGCGTAATACAAGTAACTGGAACAGTATATTGATTGCTTTAAAAGGGAGGAATAGCTTTGCGATACTAGCGAAATAACGGTACTTTTTGTATGAAATTCCATTTCGGGAGAAAACGTTTTCCACTAACGAAATCTTAACAAATCACTTTGATTTTGATGTCGATCGCTTCAGCATACTATATATATATATTTTAAGGTCTCAGGGTGGATTTTAGAACAAAGACGGCAGAATAACAAATCACAATTATTTTATTCAAAGTTCTAATAAATCTCTCAAAATTAAAGAAACAAATCGCACATTTTATATTACATAACGAAATATAAAATAACAGCATGGAACGATATCGAAGTAGCTCACGCGATCACGACGGCAGCCGAAGGCAAAATGTTCCGAGCAACGGTTTGCACCGGTTTTTATAGCCTATGCCTGGTAGGGTAGACTTTATGTTGCCAACACGGCTTCTCCTGACTAGAGGTCGTCCACGACCTCTTGAGTAACATCCATAAAAGTAGTCAAATGTAAAATTTGTTCCTTTTTAATGTGGGCTGCTACGTTCTTTATCCCACTTCTGATTTAAGGTCTCAGGGTGGATTTTAGAACAAAGACGGCAGAATAACAAATCACAATTATTTTATTCAAAGTTCTAATAAATCTCTCAAAATTAAAGAAACAAATCGCACATTTTATATTACATAACGAAATATAAAATAACAGCATGGAACGATATCGAAGTAGCTCACGCGATCACGACGGCAGCCGAAGGCAAAATGTTCCGAGCAACGGTTTGCACCGGTTTTTATAGCCTATGCCTGGTAGGGTAGACTTTATGTTGCCAACAATATATATATATATATCTATATATATATATATAGGCTTCGCCTTAAGAAGAATTTTTTTTTGTAGGTAAAGCAAATTTTGAAACAAAAAAATATAACCTATAAACCTAGTTTTTCATTATGTCAATAACATATAAAAACATGGAGAATGGAAAATATTTAGAAGTGGAAAAAGGTTTTCTCTTTTTGTTCGGACGATCACGTCACGTGGTATAAGTCCTTTAAGAGCCCGAACGCGGATCCGCGTACGAGGGGCTTTTCTTCTTCTTTTCATCCTGTTACCCCCTGCTGGGGTGTATGGCTCGAACCAATTTCTTCTACTAACTCCGGCCCTGGGCTTGGGTAATGTAATCCCAGCCCATCCCCAATACTACGAGGAGACTATTTGAACAAATAACCGCGGCACACGAGAGGTTAAGGAAGCAAGGAGTTAGTCGCATTTAAAATGGCATAGACCGAAAAGAGGCGTGTTATAAGTTTGATCCCTATGTATGAGTGTCTGACTGTGGCACTGTAGCTCTCAAATGGGTGAACAGATTTCGATGCGGTTTTTTAAAGCAGGTTTTATAGCGGTATTTCTTACTTAGTCATTTTTATAAAATGGTTCAACCGGTTATGTATTGCTGGTTTCTAAAAAAAATAATTTATATTCCTATAGTTTCCTAATCAGTACTAATCTCCGTATAACAAATAAATTTAAAAATGCTATGTCGGTGCGACATAACTTTCATCTCCCCCATATAAGTAAATAAATAAATATTATTTTTTATTTTATTTTATTATGGCAACAAACAGTCATTACATGAAAAGATACAATAAATGGACTACGGAGAAGACAAACAGTGCCGATATTATAGAACATTATTACACAAATTAAATTGCCATGCCGCAGGGGGATAGTTTTTAATTATTTATTTTAAGATTAGTTTTATTTATTTTTAGATTTTAAGTTTTATATGTATTATGTTGTGTTTTTACAAATAAATGTTTAATTTATAATTAAATTTATTAATATTCATTTTATGAGATATGAGATATGAGATATGTAGCCTTACCCACGACTGCCTTAGCAGTGTCAAACTAGCATATTCGCTAACGTCTGCGTAACTTACTTTCTATACATCTCGGTCGCACTAATATGCGAGCACGAGTGAGATGCATAAAAAATAAATTACGCACACGCTAGAGAATATGTCAGTGTCAAACTGGTGGTAGACGTATTGTTTAGAGATCGTTGAGCATTTTGGCCAATTACCAGTTCTAACGTCATGGTACTGTTTATAACTTTGACTGCGGCCCTAGGCCCTCGATATGATAATGATGGATCAGTATGCTGTATGCTCTGCACGGCTTAGCTCTCTTATTGAACTCCGAGCTTTAATTACGGGTTGGTTTCCATTGTTGTAAACAGATGAAAAACTGAATACCGTTACAGTAATAATTACACAATATCTCAAATCTTTGCCGAAGCTTAAGAAAAAGCAAGGGCGGTTTCAAGCAAGGGCGGCGGGCAAGGTCCTGGGCTGGGTCTAGGACAACAGTAGATATTTTTGATAATCTGATGACCGGAGCCCCCCCCCGACTTTATACTCAGGCGAACCTCTTTGACTATAAAGCTGGATTCACCCTTGGGAAAAAAGTAAACGTTCATGTATTGGAACTAAGTTTTAGGTAGTTTCCTTTGTAACTTCTAATTTTAATTAAGTATTGGTGTAATAAAATGTATGTAACAACAGGCGGTCTTATCGCTAGGTAGCAGGAAGTTTAGAACTCGTACAAACTCGTTCGTTCGTACTCATTGTTCTAGTTTTTCCACATATCACGAAAACTACGCACCATATTTACATTTATTGAAAAACAGCTTTTATTGGAATGGATTATGAGTTAGTTTTGCTTATTATAAATTTTAGAATGTTAACACCTAGAATCTGCATTAGGTTATTTCCTTAAAAAGTACGATTTGATAATAAGTAATATGAATATTCCAAGTCAATGTACCCTAACTATCTTTTGGCAAAGAGATTGGTAACCACCAGTTAGTAACCACTAATTGGTTACTTAATATTGATTGGCCGGTTGGGTTCATTAAATTGCTCGTAAAAAGCCATTGTCGTTTGTTTTTTAACACATTTTTTTTATTTACAAATATATAGGTATAGGATTCAAATATAGTATACAAGGATCAGTCACACTGTCATACCACCGGTCTCAGCTGAGCGCGCACTAATTACTCCGTAATGCAATCTCATTGTCGCCCCTCGCGCGTCACTTTTAATGACTCCCCTAATTCTGATCAAATTTTAACTTTGCTTTTATCCTGGTTTGGGTATCGGAGACGAGTATAAGCAAACAAATTATTCTCATTAATTTTGTCGTTGAGTTATATCGTAATGATTCTTGTAGTAATGCTTGCACAGTTCGTATTATATTATCACATTTTTTATCATTTATGTTCGCGCGAGTGACGAGGCGAATTATGATATTGCTTTCGTTTAAGTACACACTTCGGTTTTCTATTCGTTAGAGGAAATGGTACAGCAAGATAAAAAACAGATGTAAAGTGAGTCTTCTCTTTTTAGTACATTTTAATCTAATCTTCTTTTATCCTTTTTCCACGCTTGCTCCAATTGAGAATATTTTTTCAAAATAATGGCAAATATTCCAATTACGAGTACATAGTGTGACATAGTTAATGTACGTCCGTGCATAGTTATGATTTGGTGATTCATTTAACGATGTGTCACATTTTACGAAAGAACAATTTGATTTGAATTTTTAAATCTGGATTTTAAGGTTGAAATTCTATTGGCACGTCACAGTTACAGTAGAGTTGGTAAGATAAAAACTCGAGTCTTTTAAAAATTTGAAAATCTCCAGTAGAAAATAAACATACGTGGAAATAGACAATCAAGGAAATAGACATTCGTGGAAACAGACATTTAGAGAATTAGACATCATGGACCAAACAAGTTATAACAAGACTCTGCGCTTAAAAAACTACCGAGTCTTTTAAGTCCCTAGTCGAGTCCTTTATTCAGTTTTTTAAATGGCAACTTATAACGACTCGAGTCTTCAATAACGACTTGTCAGAATAATAGGTTTTATCTACAAGTAACACAAAGGAATATTTTTTTTAATGGTTTGTGCATAACTCATGATTCATGAATATTAATGTGGAGACAAAACTTTTTAGAAAACTTTTTTACATGGGTAATTTCTTTGTAAGTCTTTACAAAGAACTTAGGTCTCGATAAGGACTCAAGTTTTGACTTAATGACTAGACTCTCAAACACTGAGTCGAGTCTTAAAGTAGAGGACTTAAAGGACTTGAGTCTTAACCAACACTTGGTTACATGGTTGGTTACATTAAAATTTTATCAAGTAGCAGGATTCATAGAGTTACGGCTTGTGGAGTTAGTTACGGGTCAGAACCATATGCCACCGTTAAAGCGTTCACTTAATTGTATTGTTCAGGACGTTTCATAGTTCACTGCTGACTGTTCAGTCATGCTGATCAGTGCCTTTTTATTTATTTACTACGACAGTGATAATCAAGCATACGGCCCGCCTGATGGTAAGCAGTCTCCGTCGCCTATGCACAACTGCAACTCCGAAGGAGTTACATGCACGTTGCCGACCCTAACATTCCGCACCCTTGTTGGCCTTGCATCTTTACTTACCGGCAGGAACACAATACTATGAGTAGGGTCTAGTGTTATATGGCTGCAGTTTTCTATCCTTATAGGTACTTCCCCAGTTGGGCTCTGCTCTAGATCTAAAATGACATCCTCTGTGCTGTGCCCTACCACACAAAGCAAGATGCCATTCACAGTGCGTATTCACCTCTCTTTTGGATGTAGTTTAAGGACATATAGTAAACACCCCTATAATGGAACAGGCACCAGTAAAGGGGTGGTATAGCCAAATCCTGTAAAATAAGTATTTACCATCAGTTTAGTAAAGAGCTGCTTAAGTTTAATTTTTAATGTTTCATTGAAAATTAATGACGCCATACATCCCATGGCTGGAGCAAGAAACCATAGTTTTAATTGGTTGATAATATTTAACGAAACCAATATTGAAACCAATTGCAGTAGTTTTCATTAAATACATAGAAAACATAGGGCACGAATACATTGCACATTAGGGCATTGGACATTAGGACATAGGAATTTTACAAATGTCGGTGAAATATCAAAAATACTCAATTTTTTCTCTTAAATATCCCATGACTGGTGCCGTTAACATATCCGGGTCCACATACGCAAAATGTGATTGGTGCAACTGGCCCTTAGTGGGCTGCTTATGGTAAAAAAATGTGAAGTTTTTAGACTATTTCATATACAAACGCTGTCAAATGATTTATGTTATCCCGCAGCCAATAATCGCCAATACCATGCACACCGCATACATTACCCGTTTAAAACTCCATTTTTACAAAAAGTTGGATCAGCAACTCGGGGCGGTGGACATCGTTCTAAAGCGATCATCCCTAAGCCGGTAACTTTCTCGGCGACGCGGTAATGAAGAGTTATGGCGCTGTCTCGACTGTCGACTGTCATCTTGTCTTATTGTAGGGGCTTTGATGACAGTGGTGTAATTTTAATTGATGCCCGCTCAGCAGATATGCCGTTAACGATTTTCTTGGGAGTTTATTTTGTTAGAGTTTAACCAAGATAAGTCTGCAATTTTGATAGCACACGCAGTGAAAGTATTATTTATACGTCATCATTTCATAGAAGTTTGACGTGTAAAATAACACTTGCACTGTGTGTGCTCTCAAAATCTTTGTCGGCTTGTGTTGATCGAACGAAAAATCAAGAGTAGGATTTCATGTATTTTCATCACACTTGCTCGAAAAAGATCTTATTTCATGCAGGTGTTCTGAAGGACAAATGCCTATATTGTTCTCGGGGAGTCATGGAGAATGAAAAAAAAAGATACTGTCATAACTCCCTAGGGAGTTATAGCTTTTTTAAATTTTGTTACTAATTTATTCGAATTAACTAGATATAAAAGAGTTATATTTTTAAAATATTAACGTATATAAATTTTTACAAATTTTTCAATTGTGGCTGAACGCCGGATACGCTTGTGCCTTTGATGCCTAACCTGTCAAAAAATGGAAATATGGCGGACGAATGTTTGAAATTTCACCGTAATATAATTCATTCTTTCGCTTAAAATTTTGTTTTTTCTTCGCAAGTGTGATGAAAAAAATTGTGTGTAACTCCGAGGGTAAGGGTAAGGGTAAGATATCGTAACTGTTATTTCCTCTATCCAACTGGCTGTGTTTATTTTTTAATTGTAAATTATGTTAGGTGTGCAATAAAGAGTATTGTACTCATATAGTTCGTGTCATCGACGATGACGCGCAGATTTGCCAAATCTAACCTTTAATAACATGACATTACGAGTGAAGGCACGCGTCTTCATGAATAACACGATCTATATATTTTATTGTATAAATATTGCTTAGCAAAATTACCATCGGGTAGATGACAGATTTTTCTCAGCATCTGTAAATAACCATATTCCAGACTAAGTAGACGGCAAGGTAAACTCCTTAGCGGTTTAAAGCCCCTTTGAGCGTAATGTGCGTACGGATGGCGCGATTCATCAGGGCCCATTCACGGCGATCTCTGGATTGAGACGCGGTTTAAGTAGGGTGGTGATACATTCTTAATTTCAACTATAACGATAAGGGAAAGTGAACATTAAATTAATTTCACGGTTTACTCAGGTATTTACCTATGTACAGTCAAATGTTAAAATATGGGTGCACACGAGTTGCTCAAATAGTCCCATAGTTCCTATGTCGGCGAATTCAGAGCTATAGGACATATTTTTGTAGTTGCGTGGACCAATACTTTTACACTTAACTGTACCTATGTCACGCTTTGTCAAGTATGGCGGAATGACTTAAAACGCGAGTAAAACCGTAAAATTTGTTTAATGTTACGGTTGTTATGGTGTTGGAGAATCTTCAGGAAACACGTGTTCAGGCAATAGATAAAGAACATTGCTTAGTCATATGGTCGTGCCTTATCGCCTGGGCGTGGGCAGTTCACCCGTTAGACTATCACTTAGCTACTAAGTCTTAGGTACAGTCGAATTAAGTACAGAAACATCTTTGCAAGGCAACATGGCGGTTAAGGTCGCACAAATAATTGGACAATAGCTCTGGCTAATCTAACCCGCCACTATAGCTAAGCTCCAGTAAACTTCAAAAACGTGAAAAACTATCGATATGTCGTGTCCCATCACTAGCTGGTAGAGATTTAGCCGACGGCTGTCGACGCGCGGCTTACGGTGATTTCCCGGGAGGGCCGGACCGAAAAGACACCTCACTGCATCCACGTTATTACTTTCCCATACATATAGGGTTACCACACAGACTGCAGGACGGCATAGTTTATGCGTCAGCCATCAGAATAAAAAACAAAAAATGGAACCAACATTTTTCTTTCGTGGGTACGAGTAGACCGTACATTAGTAATAATGTTATATACATACTAGCTTCAGGCCGCAACTTCGTCTGCGTGGGATAATGATGATTGATAAAAACTATCCCATGTCCTTCCTCGGGCTTTTCGTTGTCTTGTCTCTGACCACTCGGTCACGCTTGTATTTCTGTTTTCTATCAAATAAATAAAAGAAAGTCGCGTTCTATCGCATGTCTTTCTAGCTTTAGATAATGTTTTACATGAGAGAAGTTGAAAATTAAATTGTATCTCATACTTAAAGCTCCACTCAGTCACATTTTTTTGAGGATAAAAAACAATTTTTTGACTCCGGCCTCGAACTATGTATTTTCATACAAAATTTCATCTAAATCGGTTCAGCGGCTTAAGCGTGAAGAGATAACAGGATGGCATACAGAGTTACTTTTGCATTAATAATACTCGTATAACTCGTAGTAGAGAATATCCGGATCAGTCGTAACAAACCTGGCAGTAATAAACGGGTTAAACAAACTGTGAATTAAGCTAAAAGTCTTGCCTGACATTAAACTAGAAGTGTCGATAGCCATGTAAATTCATGGTAGACACACTCTTTATTGTTTATTTAGAACACATTTGTTTTCACATGTTATGATGCTATATTGCTATCCATATTAAATAAGTTTTTGGCAAAAGTTTCATTTTGGTACAAGCTTTTGTCGCTGACTGCACTTTTACTTACCACTGGCGACTAATACTCTTCGAGACAATTTTTAAAATCCCAAACACTGGTTGCGTTGTTTCATCAAAGAGTTCCTATGGCCACCTCCTGTCTCCATCACTAGATCAGTTCGCGACGGTACCATAACATTGCATTGTCACTTACATAATTATGTATGCAGACTTACATATGTATGCATATTTTCAGCTCAATCTAAAATCGGGAAGTGGGTCAAATTTAGCTTCCAAGATTTGATACTAACATTTCATGACACTAGGGAATGCAATCCCGCACGAGGAATTTAATCCCGGTATTCGGCGGGACTGACAGTTCTTAATCCCGCGGGATCCCGGTATTTGCGGGATCCCGCAAGACAATGTAAGATTTTACGAATTAAGTACAGTGTAACATTAAAAACAACGTTTTTTTACTGAAATTAAACAAAATTTAATCAAATTATTTATTAAACTTCTTAGAACCAACATTAAGCATTATAACAAACGAAAATTTAAACAAATTACACATTACAATAGAATAAGTCAGACTCAGACAATTCAGACATTATTTTGGAAATAACTACGCAAAAAAGTTAAAGTATTAACTGTGTCATCAGCCAAACGGCTTCTGACCTTGCCGATTAGGTAGCCAGCAGCAGAAAAAGCTAATAGTTAATCTAAACAAATAAAACTCAGTGCACAAATTGTTGCGTTACGTCGTAATTACAGGTTCAAACTGGCAATAAAATAGATACATTCGGGCGAAATTCTCTCCCGCGCCCTCACCGCGTTCCCCCGCACCGCACCGCACTACGCTTCTACCGGCGTTAAGAAATTATACTAGTTGGCGCGTGCCCGCGCAACGAGTAACACGTATGAACTATGTCGCTCCTCAATCCCGCAAATCCCGCGGGATCCCGCTAAATTTGCGAACGAGATTAGTCCCGCATATTGGATGCGGGATCCCGGTATTTCGGGATCCCGGTATCCCGGTATTGCATTCCCTACATGACACATTACATACCTACTTGTATTAACAGGGCAAGTTAAAAAAAAGCTTGTAAAAACAGTACTATTGGTTATGTATCGTTATACGAATGGTCATGGTTCAATATATAAATGAGACGATCCGGAAAATACGAGACATCCTGGTTACCTTACTATCGCTTTTCACCGGCCGAAACGGCACAACATCCACAAACGCCAGCTTAATAAAAATTAAACCTTACCGGCTACGAAATAAAAGCGATGCTTTCTGCAAACAAAAGTTGGTTATTTAGGGAAGCGCTAATCATTTCGGGATATCGTAATTATTTTCGCGTGTAACTGATTATTACGAGTGATGTTTGACTTACGATATTACAGATGTAATTCGTATAGACAGTAGAGAGAGATACATTAAGATTTTCGTACTTATGTATTAAATAAAATTTGGTACTTACTACTAGGAAAGAAAAGCGTCGTAATTTAAGGGGATCGGACAGTTTTTCAATCCAAATGAAAGAAAAAAGTTTACCACGTTTTTTATGTTTTATGTTTTTCGTACCGCCATTCGATGTGTGCAGTCATCTGCAAAAATACTTACTCTTCTAAGGCCGCAAAAATATGTGACACATTCTTATGTCAAATAAAATCGTGTCAGATATTTTTGCGGCCTTCGTTGTGTAATATAATATTGCAGGTGACTTATGTAAAAGACAATGGAACGAAATACAAAACTTTAAAAAATAGTATTTTTAGAGGGCGCTATCATACATCCTATCACTATCACTAGTTCAATTCAATACACCCCATAAAATTAAGTCCCCCGCCGCGTATGTATGTAAATGATGTACGTATGTATGTTGGGGTGCACTAAATTTTTTATAATTACTTTTGATATATTATAGTTTGATATATCGTTATCTTAAATAACGTAATAAATGGCATACTTCCGTAATACCTAATCAACGGCAAACATAATATTATTATTATTATAAAGGTCATAAGGTATATTTACACTTCGTCTAATGTACGTTGCCATAATTATTACATATTCCAAAGCATAATATTTGTTCTAACAAGTGACATCACATAATTATTTGTGTCGCATAATTAGTTGCATTGCATGATATAAATGAGTTAGGTTAGGTTGGAACTGCGACTCCGCAAAAACGAATAACTGGGTGAAATTTCGTTGTCTTGTTTATTGTCCCCCAAAAAATGTAACGGAGTGGAGCTTTTTGTATGCGATGAAATTTGTTTTTAATTTTTCTCATGTAAAATATAATCTTCAGCTAGAAAGACATACTCGATTGTTAGATTTTTATTTTTATTTTAGAGGCACAGATGGGAATGATTTGTATGTAGCGCGTATTCCAATCTGTGCCCGGCGAGGACAGATGGGAACACACCGTCAGAAACATGACAACGAAAAGGATTTAGACCCATACATAAATTTCAACAATTGGTTATAAAATAATAAAAATTACACATTAAAGTATAAAAATAGTTGCGTGCAATTAATTAAATATTTCATAAGTTTTTGGCAAAAAATTCAGTTTTGATACAAGCTTTTATCGCTGACTGTACCTTCCTTTTCACAGGCAACTAATACTCATCGAGACAATTCTAAAAACCCCAAACACAATTAGGTTGCGTTGTTTTATCACAGAGTTCCTGTGGCTACCTCCTGTCTCCATCATCAGATCAGCTCGATGGTACCGTAATATTGCATTGTCACCCGACTTACATATGTATGCAAATTTAACTTGCAAGATTTGATTACAGACCTACAGACAAACAACGGGACAGGTGAATGTAAATAATAGCTTGTAAAATCGGTTTAATTTCGAAAGATATCTTTGATACTGTAAAAGCACACCCTCAATAGAAATACAAAGTGGGGATAGGGTTTTTTAGAACAGCCAAATCTCCATCCATCAATAAGTCCGAGCGATTTTATCATTAATGTTTGCTTGAAAATAAAAACATCCATGCCCCCCAACAATGCATCGCGAGGACATCCGGCGGATGCGTCGTAACGAGGCCGTTGTTCCGCCCCTCTCCCTCCACCCCTTCCGAACTAGGGTTGCTAGGTGGTCAAGTAAGAAATCTGTGTTAATTCAAAGGTTCAAAGTGTGTAGGTAAGTGGAAACGGTGTTAGTTAAAAGCCTTTAATTTATTCGCGATAATTATGTTTTTAGCCTGAACCTATATATATGATACCTAAAGTTATGAAAAAAAAAAGAAAGATATTATAACGTCAATTTTCGTTTGTGTATGAAATAGTGTCCAAAACTTAACGCTATTTCATCATAACGTTGGTTATTTATTATAAGTATATATAGTTTGAAATGACCACGCTGCTGCGGCTTCTTATAACCAAAACGTAAGTCGTAAGGTAATCTTCTGCTTTAGTAGCATCTCGACTCGACGGTCGCGCTCGAGGTTATGAAATAACAGCGAAAAATGCGTTGCAGGTAACTTTAAGAAAGTAAAGGTATGAAAACCCGGTTATATAATATTAAAATAATGCATCAATAACGTTCCTTTATAATGTGGGTCGTGAATCTAATGCTAGAAAAGATAACATTATACGAAAATACCGGTCAAATAACAACGACCCTCAGGACTACATTTCGGATGTACGGTACACGGTACGGTGTTAATTGTTCCGAAATCTCCATTTTAGTCCCAGTAGATATATTATTATATATGTATCAAAATAAGACGAAAGCTAAAAAGCTGTATAAAACTGGTATAAAATCTGCAATCTGTAATTGGCTCGTAAATATGTATAAGTACAGATAAATCAGTATAAATTGCAACACTGTTCCCAACCCCATGGAGATTATATCCTCATTCAACCGTCGATGCCATGGCGATGAATACGACGAATAATTTGCCGACGGGCAACTTGGGATGGAGGTAACAAGTCTTAATAAGGAGTAGGTTTCAAAAGATGTCTATTATGTGAAATACTAACGATCGTATTCATATTACGGGTAATACTTACTCTTTTTCTATCATAGCCATCTGACTTAGGTTGAATAGGCTAGAATGTCAAGTACCTATTTATTAATATCAATGGATTGTAATAGAGAGGTAAAGTCTAAGAAAAAACGTGCCCCTTAGTGCCCATTTAAAATATATGGCGCTGTATTTAAAGAGTAAAGTGCACGTTAACTTTTGACAATCAGAGTTAACGCAAAATGTATGGAGCTAAAAGCGCCATCTCCTTTACCTGTTGAATTTGAAGCACGAAATTGTCTTAGATTTTACGCATCTTACTGCTCTACCAGTTAAGCTTTCAATTGGCGAAACGGCTGGTGGATGGGACCGGGGATAAGAGAGCTGGCAGCTTCCTCGCCCAACGCTTGAGCATAGCGATCCAGCGAGGAAATGCTGCCAGCATCCTCGGTACCTTGCCACGGGGGCCCATTTTAGATTTAGATTTTTGTTTTATATAGTAGTTTTAGTTTAGTTAATTGTATTACTTATATATTTTTTTTTATTAACTTGTCAATAACGTATTATTTTACCAACAATTACTAAAATTCTTACATTACCTATTTATTACACACTTACAAACATAATGCCCTACACATTATAGCTTATCTGAAGATTGTGAAACGCCAACGATGATTTTATTCCTCAGATAAGTGCCAAGTAGCTTAGGACTTTATTAGGACATTGTGAAGCAGGCCCTCAATATAATGTATCTTAGTCAGTAAGTACCTACCGCTACCACCAATTTGGACATTGACATATTTGCTCATGTCTACGTAAATTACTTTCTTTACATCTCGCTCGCAAGTACTAGCGAGATGCATTTTTTGTGCAACATAGACGTTGTACATTAACGATGCAATCACTAGCGATTCAGTCTACTCAAAGGCAGCAATTAGAGAAGCTTAAAATGTACAGTTAGTGGCAAAAGTCCGTCGAGTTACATATCGTCGGCTAAAGCATAGAGAACCGCACCACCTGCTGCAAAAGACCGAGCGCGCAGAGCTATGCGTTCGAAATAGAATTATTCGCTTGCTTGCGCGCGCAACGCAGCACAGCCCGCGTAGCCAACGTGCCTATCGTTCACGCTCCGTGGCGAACGAAACGCATCTGTCACAGTCGCACTAATATGGAAGAGTGATAGAGGGAGATGACTACGCTACGCTACGGAGTGTTAACGATTGTAAAGTTGGCTACGCGGCCAGGCCCGTCTAGCAACACGACTTGTCCCGCACTGACTATACGGACGAGAGCTGGGTAATGGTAGGATCCGAGGCGGGATTTAGGCTTATGTTTTTAGAAATTGAAGAATAGTTTTATGTTTTTGCAAAAAGTAAGAAAATCAAATCATTTCATAGTGTTTTGTAAAAAAGATTGTATAGTTTCATATATTTTCGATCGGATACAACTGAAAGAAATAGGGCTGACTTTAAGATTTTTTCTTCACTTATTTAAATTAAAATAGATTTACAGAAAAACCATATCATCGCTCATATTATGTAGATTGTTATATTTTTTTTTCTGCTCAAAAAGTGTCAAAGTAACTTAGTTTTTCGGTATTTTGCGAGAGGAGCCTTAAATAACCGAACCGTAAGTACGAGTAAATTATTGTAGTTTTAACTTTTGATGACATTTTGTAAATGATGTGAAAGTAAGAAAAATATTCCTTAAAAAAATTTTTCAACGTATTTTAGGCCACCACTTTACTACTTCCGTCGCTGACTGTACCCAATAGGCTTTAATTTGAATCCGAGACTGATGTGGGCTGGAAACTGAAACGCTTTGAAGGAAACCAGACCAATGTTTCTTTTGTCTATGGATTTAATTCTAAATTGGCGCCACTGAGCTGCGTCACTGAGCTGGGGGCTAGCTAAGACGAGAATCGTTTGCGCTACGATAACGAAACGCTATCTGTCTCTCTATCGCACTAATATGGATGAGTGATAGAGACGTTAGATACATAGAAAGCGTTTCGTTATCGTTCCGCAAACGATTGTCATGCCCGCGTAGCCAACAAACGCAGCTGTCACTGTCGCGCTCATATCGAAGAGTGATAGAGAGAGATGACTACGCTACGCTACGGAGCGTTAACGATTGGCACGTTAGCCGAAATGTAAGCTATAGGTCTACCGATAAACTGAGGCAGTTGGTAAGAAGTTGTGGTCAGCTATGGACTGGTTGGAGGCTTGGCTGCATGAAGGTGATTTGTATTATGTTAAGTGAAGATGCTGATCTTGACTGTGCTCAGATGAGAAGTCAGACGATTGATATTACTTTGCGACAAAGTATACCTATGTAAAATCTCTAAATATGATAGCCTTGCGTTTCGTTCCAACATGATGTGAACGGAATTAAAATATGTCACGGTTTTTTTTTGTCATTTTACTCTGTATTCTGACCCTGCACCTATTAGGATCTTTCGGTTTGGCTCATGGTTGACTGGTAGAGAATGCCTTCTGGCATTAGTCCGCCATTTGTACTCTTCATGTATTGTGCAATAAAGTTTAAATAAATAAAAAAATAAATAAAATGCCCTTTCGGCAAGATAGCTGGGTGCTCACAATATTGGTTTCACGTTCATCTAGTCCAACGAAACATTTTTCCTTTACCCGTCGCACGGCCAACCAACCAATTATTACAATTACCAATGTGAGATAAGTGGTATTTCTACGAATATCTAATTATAATATAACTAATGAAACTGTAACCTGTTTAACGCTTCGCGCGCGTAGCTTTAAGTAACATTGCCAAATTGTTATTTAGGGTATATTTTATTTAAGGATGAGTCACTCCACCGGGTCAGGGCCGGGCCGGGGTGGGCCAGAGTGAACCGACATACTGGCTAACCGGAGCGCCATCCTCGCCGGACCGTTCCAGTTCCAGTTCCGGGGCGTCCGGGCCATCATCTCTATATTATTTTATAATAATGTACCTCTATGCGTTAACACTATCGTTGAGTCTCCGAGCCCGAGTCAGGCTGGCAGGGCTGTCCGAGCTCACCGAGCCGTCCAAACAATGGACATGACAAATGTCACAAATATCAATCATATTGAAAAAAATTGGTTCGATGGGAAACAGTCGATATAGAAAGAAATAATAAAATCAAAATATTGGCCCTGACTGCCATAATGGCTGATAATTAGAATACTGCATACTTTAGGCAATTAGATAGATAGATCATACAGATAATCCTTAAAGTCTTTCTATTTTAACAAGAAAAACGATGTCATGTATTTAGTTACAATACAATATAAGCTTATTTTCTGAACATAGCAGTAGGGGCGTTTCACAGGTTTTAATTATTTATTTATCTTAAAATACATAACAATTGTCTTACAACTATATTCCTCGCCAAACGGCGAAAACGCCAAATGTTTTTTTGATTGAAGCCTGATTTCGAATGCGACATTGTACTCTGTAATATGTTTTTTTTTGGACCCCGGAAAAAAACCGGAAATTCAAAAGGGTTTTTTTGTTATAAGTCTCAAGTATGAATGCGCTAAAAACAGAAAATTATATTTATGCTTGTTTCGAAACTTTGAAACATAATCTATTTATTTTTGCAACCCGCAGAGTAGAAAACGAGTTAACGTAAAAAACTCAAAGCCTTTCTGTAAAATTATACTGTGATAAGTTTGAGCAAATATTTCACAACGCAGCATGATACAAAAAAGGGTTGCGGCTTTAATCGAATCAGGCTTGGAAGCCTGTGGTGGTTGTTACGTTTTGATTTAAAACACGAATTAAAATTTTAACGGCCTTGTAGCCTAGTCGTGAAAGAATCCAGCTACTATTTATTATAGACTAGCGACCCACTTCGAATCTAACGAAATAACGGAAAATTTTCTATGAAATTCCATTTTGTGAGAAAACGGTTTCCACCAACTAAATCTTAACTAATCACTTTGATTTTGATGACGATCGCTACAGCATAATATATTTCGCTTTTTGAAAAAAAAAGTGTGCTTGGCAAAAATTTGGAAACAAAAGGAAAGCCTATAAACCAAATTTTTCATTGAGTCAATAACATACTAAACCATCTTGGAGAATGGAAAATACTTAGAAGTTGAAAAACGTTTTCTCTTTTTGTATGCATGATCACGTGGTATATTTAAAAACCACTCTATTGATAGGTGAAAATCTGTTCATTTATTGAGTTTTTCGCACATAGGTACAGACAGACGCGGCGGGAAATTGTTTTATAAGGTGTAGTGATTTTGATTTTCCCTCACGTTCCAATTATCTACCTAATATATTCTGTCTGTTACTTATAAATACTTGTGTGTAAATTATGCATTTATGCACTATCTTCACTAGATCTTATAAATCAAAGTCCCCGCTGCGTCTGTCTGTCTGTATGTATGTCTGTAATTTCGCCTTCATTCTCGATAGATCCAGTCCATAGATCCAAAATGGATCTAGTGAGAAATGTTTTTCTTGTTAGATCCAAATATTTATGTTGACAGTTAAAACTGGATCTATAGGGAAAATTCTTTATATCATTAGATCCATTAAATTATACTATTATCAAAATGGATCTAAAGAGAATTTTTTAATCTCAATAGATCCAACATGCAATACACACAATATGTTTTTTGATTTACTTAATAGATATGTTTCTAGTATTTTATGTATGTAGTTGGTATTTATGTATATTATTTACTCGTGGACAATATGTTGGTTTATTTTTAAACTGTTAGGTATTGTAGGTACATTCTTTTAGCTTGTGCGTAAGTGAATATTTATTACAATAAATAAATTCAAATATATATATTTGAATTTTTATTTATTGTAAAAGTAACAGATATGCGGTCTGTCAGAGTGCTTAAGGATTTACGTAACCTTTATTTTAACTGTTAGTATTGTTAGCAGATCTATAACTTAGATAAGCTTTGAGTTGTATATTTTTTTTTTGTATTTTTTAAATTGTATAAGTCGTGATAGCATTGTGTGAACTTGCGCGCAAAGTTTGTTATATTGTTATTCCATTTCTATCTGTATGTATTGTTACCTAAATCTGCATAATGTTTTTATAGCTGTTGGTCCTCCTATAAATAAATAAATAATAAATAAATAAATAACACAAATACGGTTGGACCGATAATGTTGGATATAGTTTTCATGGAAAGTATTGATTAAGCTTTTGATTCACGATTTTTTTTATTTATGGACCCATGGTTCGAAAGTTGGAGGGTGGAGGCCCATGTTTTTTTCTTTCGGAGCGATTATTTCCGAAAATATTAACTGTATCAAAAATGGTTATTGGAGACCCTTATTCGTTTCGAAAGACCTGCCCAACGATACCACACACCATTGGGTTAAAGCGAAAAATTACGGAGAAAAGCCGAGGACGGACGGACAGAAGGACATGGCGAAACTATAAGGGTTTTTAGGTAACTACGAAACCCTAAAATAAAATTGAAGGTTTGCCAATGATGCGATATGCTTTAAAGAATGAATCTGATCTCGGTGCTGGGGACCTTATCACCTTGCGGTAGAGAAATTAAGTTTCTAGCAAACGAAAACCTATGGTACTTTATGGTTCTGGCTTTACAAGTTTCCTTTATAAGTTATAAATTATAACAATATCCGAAAAAATAGCTTATTAATGCTTGCTTACTGGTAACGTATATACATGAAGACCATGAATGTTTATGATAAACTATCTCAAGTAGGTATCAATAAGCGACATCTCGTAGGCAATAGGATACATTTTTGAAGTGGGCAGTAGCGGAACTAACCATCCCCACGTCACACAAATATGTCAATAATGCCGGCACCACATAGTCGCTCTTACACGCTTGAATGATGATTTTGAAAAGTTATAGGTAATTATAATAAGTAGGTTAGTTATTGAAGGTCGAATGTTCAAGAGCGACAGAGAGGCAAATAACTTTTTTTTGTGGCGTTAATAATCGAGAGCTTCCTCGATTATTCGAGATTATGAAAATCCCACAGGATCTTCAAGCACTGTATTATAGATAGGCGTACCGGACCACGAACTTAGTGCTGTTCCAGGCCTGTTTGATCGAGTGGAAGGTAATTCGCCGTTAGTCCGTTAAGAACACAGCAAGATAGATGTTACGCAGACCTTGGTGTGGCCCTTTCAATACGCTCGTCTATTGGTGTTATAATATAGGGAATAAATTATCATAACCCTGTGAGTTTATTCTGTTATCATGTGTATTCCGATGCTTATAAATACCTACTATATAGGTGTACGTAGGTTCAATACGTGTACTAAGCATTAGAGTCAGTCTAACCTATTAACTTGGCACCAAATTGAACAGAACAAAGTGAGGAGTGTCATTATAAACGTCAGTTTTATAGAAATTTGACATTAATGATGTTATTGTTACATTTGTTATTGCAAATAATAAAACAAAAACAAACTTTTTAAACTTGCTTTATTACTTAAAAACTATTTCAGTGTGATGAAAAATGTAAATTGTTTAAAGCCTTATACACACGAGCGCTTTTACAAAACGTTTGAATTACAAAAATGGATACCCGTGTATTTATCATGCGCGTTTTTTCCATCGTTTTTCATTGTTCATCTGTTGGATTTTCGACTTTGAGCGTTGGCTATTTAATCGAATATAGCGTATGGAACTTGTAACGTCAGTTAAGGCAACGCTTTTTAAGCTCTCGTGCGGATGAGGCCTAACCTATTTAGACTACGTAACAAGACCACAGAATAAAGAATAGTACTATCATAAAGAAATGACATTTCCATAAAATGAATTATGCTGTCCCTTTCTAATGTATGGCACTATCCCTTTCGGCCATTTAGGGTTGTCAAAATTCAAGTCACATCTTATGGTCGTGTAGTGGTCGTGCACGTGTAAGGACGTCAAGTTGTGGCAACCCTAATAATCGAGCCGGGGATAGCCGAAAGGAGGAGTGTCGCCCCATTGACAGGACCTAGATTCAGATCAAGCTAAAGAGCTTTTTGCACTGAACATCTTTCTGAATTTAGTAAGCGATGACTGCGACGCAGCAACAAGTAGAAGTAAGACGGAGATATCTTAATAGTGTCTCACGTATTGAGGCGTCTCCGTCATCAATTACCACCAAGTTCTCGAACAGAACTAGAATAGAAGTCGATGAGCAAGAAGATGCAGTTCAACACTGCATTTCATTGTGGTTACGGATGTTACGGTTATTTTACCATGTTAATTTGACAGTATTACCCCTGGTCCCACCAACATGTCACCCTGGTAGCTCCACGGGTATTTTTTTACCCGTTATCCTGCCGTTCCAAACAGTGTTTGCCAGTGGGTCTACGAGCAATTTATTTTTACCATAATACCTCCGCACTAAGTATCAAATTAACAAGCATTGGCGTATTTTCATAGTACAGTCAGCATCAATAGTATTGGATGAAATAACAGGCCAAAAGTATCTGACATCCCAGATAACTTTTCCAAATACAGATAAATTTCTGAAATTCACGTTCAAATGTATATCTCTTACAGTCTTATTTGTACTATATTAAAGACATCACTTTTTGTTAAGCTGTTACAGCATGGTAGATACTTATGAAGCGTTATTTGATCCGCTACTTTTGATGATGACTGTACTACGTTTTATTACACGTGTCCCAGTCGCTTTTTCCCCTTACTGATATGTTTTCACGGTAGTCACACTAAATCAATATAATAAGTAGGTAGATAGATAGAATACTCTTTATTGGCACACCTCAGTAAAAAGATACAAGAAAAATAAACATTTGATTAAATGTAGAGGCAGACAACAGGCGGTCTTATCGCTAAAAAGCGATCTCTTCCAGACAACCACACACACACACACACACACACACACACAGGTAGGTTAGGTTCGTTAGGTAGCTTCAGATCCCCGAAGAGCAAATTGCCCAGAAATAGTCCCGCCTGGGCTCTGTCTAGTTAAGTTATTATCTCCTTAATATTTTTTTTAATTGGAAAAGAAACGATTGGGATAGAAATCTATTACCTAGCTATAGTTTTTAATGAATGTTTACCACTTAGTGCGGTGGGATCATGGTAATTTTTTTTTACCCGTAGTAGATCCACTGGCGAACACTGTTAAGAACGGCAGGACAATGGGGTAACAAGTAACATACCCGTGGACACCCTGCGGGTCAAAGCAGTGGGACCACGGTTAAAACGCGGTAATACCAACGTAACTTTACTCTTCCGGACAGTTTCTTATGATCAACTGTCCTACTTGGTGATAAAGATCAATTTATGGTTCAGAAATAGCTTTTCTATAGTTGTTTAGAGTTCGTTTAACCCTTTGAACGCTTTATATCATAAAAACAAACATCACTCAAACGCCAACTTTCCAGGCGCATGGGAGTTAATATAAATAAATAAGTTGTCCTTGGCGCTGTGGCCATGACTAGTAACGACGCCTTTAGGTGTTCTTGGCGTTCAATAGGTTAAACTGGTGTTCCAAGGATTTGAATAGAACATAGGGAGGGAGTCATTATAAACGTCATATATTCATAGTAAATTGAGATAAACATTTGAGACATACAGAAGTCGTCGTAACTAGTCGGACCCAAATCGCCACGGATACGCATACAAGTGTTATGGCATACGCTCTTCAAATAATCTTCACCTTTCAAGTAAGGTTTAAATTGGCTGCGCCCGTGATCTTGGCCTATGACGTGTTTATGACGTAAAGCGTTTAAAGGGTTAACCTTTTGAATGCTTTAAAATCATAATCAAAAACGTCACTTATACGCCAAGGTAAAACGCGCTAGCGAGCTAAAGTAAACCGTACTTGAAAGTGTAAAGGTGACTATCACAGCGTCCGCCATAACACCTACTGTTGTCCGTGGTGCTGTGGGCACAACTAGTAAGAACTTCAGGTGATCTTGGCGTTCAAAAGGTCAACTTTGACAACGGATGCCATAGCACTTATAAGCGTTCTTGGCGCTACGGGCACTGCTGCTTACGACGCTTTTTAAGGGTCTTGGTGTTCAAAAGGTTAATAATTCCGGACTTTGTCATTGCAAATGCCATTCAGAGTAGCTTGCTCCAATACAACACTAATACTAAAGTACTTGGGAACATTTCCTCTCTTACAAATACCTACATTTCTTTCGCGTTTGGTTTGTTCAAACTTACTCTCCGGACTATCCGCATATTGATATGCGGGGTTTTTCAAGCTGGCACCACAGATTTGTTTAAGATGCATAAGGCCACCGCAGACTCATTTGAATAGCTACCGCGAAAATCAAAGCCATGCTTTCAATGATAGCTAAACAAGATGGCACTGTATGCTATGCAGTAACTTTCGTTGTTAAGAAAATTAACGTTTGAAAAGTCAGTGAACACAAAACTTATAAGGCAAATTTTATTGTTATCCGCTTATACATAAAACTAACACATTCACTGCAAACGCGAGTCACGTGCCACGGGCGTAGCTGATAACACGTGAAAAACCATTTGTAGTTAAAAACACCTACAAACAGACACCCCCCCTAGCGGGTCGCTAGCAGTGACTGCATTAAAAGCCTAACTTCCTAAATGTATGTTTTTCCCTTTCTTACAAATACATAAGTTAAAAGACAGCGTGTATCTCTACAATAATGTTTTATGCTCATGTAGAATAAACAGTATATATCTGAACGTAAAGCAATTACGTATAACCACCAACATACAAATCCACGCGTACGAAGTCGCGGGCAACAGCTAGTAATCAATAACTTTCTGAGTGGAGTGACATGAACGCTCTAGTAAACTATTTTTGAATACTGGAGTTCGCGGTAGCCCCTTGAAATTGTTCCGTGCATCAATAGTTATAAATAATCGAAATGACTAAACACATCACAAAAGTACAAAGCTTGGCGTAAATTAAACAGTGCTGCAATCATTCACATTCCAGCTTCCGTTTGTACGAGTTCCAAGTTATTAAAAACAAATTGAAGACTACTTATATCCTTACATAGTTCTATACATATCTACCATTAAAAACCATTATTACTACGTACAGAGTCGGCACCGAGAACCAGTATTTTGTGCCATGAGTTGTTGTTTGTTTTGGCAACAAACCATAGAAGCAGAGTGTGAAACTCGCGATCTAAACGAGTAAGCGCCATGAATTGCCTCCACGCATTCCAGCGATAAAGGGCCATGACAGACAGACGGACGGGCAATAAAGTGATCCTATAAGGGTCCGTTTTTTCCTTTTGGAGTACGGGACCCTAAAAACCGACGGCAAACTTTATATATTGGTTATAGATACCTATTAAATAAAATAAAAATTACCAAAATAACTTACCTACCAAAGATGTTCAAATCCCTAACTAATAGCTCACTTGCACTTGATGCAATTGTACTTTTAACACTAGTACTTACGTTTATTTTATTTTTATACTATTTTGGTATGTATTATGTAGTATGGTTTTTGATTGTCGCTATCGCTAATATTTGTAGGTAATCTCTATCGTGAGACTGCGACAATTAAAACAAATCGGTTACATAAGAATCATTAAAATCGGTCCACAAAGAAACAAACGTACTTACAATAAAATCCTAACGTAATGTATATGCCTAGACTGAGACGACAGTAATTATACCCGATAAAAGTGACATCGGGGCGTCTAGAGTCGGGCTAAGCTTATTATGTTCAGCCTTTGCAATGACAAAGTGTGTACATATCATCAAAAATATAAAATTACTATGTATATATGATGTTTGTAATGCCAATTCACATTTTGTCACGTCAAAATCAATGCAGAGTATGCATATGCATAGATGCGCTCTACCGTGGTGGAACTAAGTGCCACAACAGACACTATTATTATTTTTATATTATTTTATAATTATATTTATTTATGATTATAACCGCACTTTTCTTATACCAAATATGAGGTCATGAGTCATGTCTAAAGAACGTGTCTTAATGCAAAGCCTATGGTTATAAAGATTTGTTTTTTTTTTTAAGTATACTGGGATCACATATACGTGCGAGCGGCGAGGAAAATGACATGGATCTGGCGATATATTTATCTAATTATAAATAATGTGAATATTAAAATCTTTGTACCTATCCAGCAGCAATATAAAAAGACCGGCCAAGTGCGAGTCGGACTCGCGCACGAAGGGTTCCGTACCATTATTTATAAAAAAACCGGACAAGTGCGAGTCGGACTCGCCCACCGAGGGTTCCGTACTTTTTAGTATTTGTTATTAAAGCGGCAACAGAAATACATCATCTGTGAAAATTTCAACTGTCTAACTATCACGCTTCATGAGATACAGCCTGGTGACGGACGGACGGACGAACGGACGGACGGACGGACGGACGAACGGACGGACGGACGGACAGCGGAGTCTTAGTAATAGGGTCCCGTTTGAACTTTTGGGTACGGAACCCTAAAAATATCTTATAGACTAATGACGTAAAGACTAAACTTAAAACTATGTTTAAGCGACAAAATACCGTGGCTTCGTTGAGGGGTCTGCTCTTGTGTGAGATTCGGCAGTTTGCCACGACACCTCCGAAATACGACACCGTAAGTCTGAAGTTCGATTCGCATCCGCATTCGATATTAGACCAAAGTCGACCTATCCAAGGGACATAGTTGAGCAACCAGTATTGCTTCTCGGTCTGCAGATTCTTAATATCTGATTCTGGTTCTCCCGGACAAAAACTTAAACTGTGTCACTATCAAAGTTTCATATTAGGGTACCTATATCAAACTATGAGCCCACAGAACCAATAACATCTTGAAAAACAAATATTTTCGGTACTAGTCTAAAATAAGTGTAATTACACGCGACACTGTCAAACTCAAAACTGCTAGAAATATAATAAATTTATTTAAATAAAGTTATCGCATTCGTATCAAAACCAAACCAACTTACAGTGCAGTATAGGTAGAAAACAAACCACAATATGCTTGTTACTGATATACTAGTTCCTTGTCGAAACGCTATGCGTGGCTAGGGGCCACATATAATATATGTTTTCCTATATCCAGTCCTGACTAACAAAAACACTTAATTATTTGTTTAAGTAGACAGTTAGCAGTATTTTATGAAAAAAAAGAAGGTAAATAGTTTCTGGGTCTTGTGGCTCGTTGCCATTTGTAGGTACCACAAAATAGTTTTAAACATAGAGCGCCTGACTGCCCTAGTATCTTACTCGTACTTTGCAACTTTATCCACTCGCACATTGATGCATAACATATGTACAATACATACAAATATGACGTGCGCACATAGATGCTAAAAGGGTTCCCGTACTGTACATACATATAGGTATAGTGTGTTCGCATCATGTCAGTACATACATCGTTCACACTGTATACTGAGAATTTGTAAAACTTAATGCTAATACATACCTAAGTACAGTATAACCGATGGCTCGTCATTGGTAAATAATACTGCGGCTTATCATAACCTTAACACTACATATTTACTTCTATAGGTAGATACAAACACCTGATCAAGATACAATGATGTTCTGTTTCACTACAAACCCTTTTTCGAAATCGATAAATTATTTTCTCATACATCTTCACCAAATTGATAATTCATGATTACATGCGCGTATAATAATTGAGAAGAGTCTCACTCAGTTCAGAATCAGGAACCTATTCCTCTACTACCACTTTGGTGGTTTATAATTATTCTACTTAATCGTACAATGGTTCTTAAAATCATCGGTGAACATACATAAAAAATACGAGTAAACTGTACCTAACCTATTCCTCATTACAAGACAGATAACATATAAGAATATCACACTAGATATGTACATGGCGTAGTAGGGATCACAGTAGTACTAGACAACGATCACAAAATAATAGATAAATCTCGGAAATTTGTAGGTAAATTAGCCAACAACTTCGTTCGCCGGTTTGCCAGTGTTAATCCAGAAAGTGATGCCAGTGCAATAATCTAATCATAGGAAAAAACTGACATCTCCGTATCGCCTCGTCATTCGCACGCATAATGCACTCCGTGTTAAGTTAAGACTGATCTAAGTATACAACAAACCTATAACGTACCTACTGATATGATATTATTGGGAGTCTATATTAAAATGCATAACTTTGTTCTGCCTATTTTCACTTCGCATAACAAAGTTTGGTGTAACTATTGATCCAAATAAATTGACTAATATCCTAATATTTTTAGGCATAAGCTTATCCATCTCATGGATTAATTTTTTTTTTATGTCGAATCTCTATACGCATAATCGGTACATCCTAAATTTTAATAGGTATAAAAATCAAACTTCAGTCGACTTATATACGGCTAAAGAATATATGCGAAAAATATATTAGGAAAACTGGTTGTACAGTCAGCGTCAAATACTTCGTAGCAGTCAAAGTGGCCAAATAGTTCGGTACACCATACTAAATATATGGTGTACCGAACTATTTGGCTACTTTGGTTGCTACAAAGTATTTGACGCTGACTGTAGGCGAATTGAAATATTAAAATAATGACTTTTATGCGAAGTATATGACAATCAACTTTATGCGAAATAGAGGGCACACATGATAGTGGACATAGAAACTTTTTACTAAATCTGATGGCGTAGTTCATCGTTTCGGATGCCTAATGCCTCTTAGACTGCCCCCTGTTTCAAACCGTTTGCCCGACACATACATACCTCCCCTTTATTACATATGTGTCCGTAACATGCTTACTTAGGTCTAAATCACTTACTTGTTCAGTTGCATTTATCTGCGCTTACTGGCACGTCGGTGAATTGCGATCATTGTGGGCGTACCGGTATGATCCGCAAACTTGACAACCCTAGATGTCGAAACAGATCGAGTCGTGACCTTCATTTATCTTATACTACATATTAGATATTATCAGATTTGAATCAACATCTTAAATCAAACCTACTTATCCTGCCTCCTAATAAATAATTATATTAAAAGTTATTTTATAAAGATCTTATGCAATTTACAACTATTACTTCACTAACTTAACCACTTTGACATGTCCATCTGTAGATTTATGGCCAATAACCACACAAAAATAATTCATGTACATTAGAATACACAATACAGAACATGCTTAGAATACACATAAGATAAGCTTAATATTATCAGTCACAAGTTTAGGAAAGAGTATACATACCAAAACTAGCTCTGTTCTGTATTTTATTTTCTTATGTACAGTTTATAGTTTATTAAACGATATTTTATCTTCAGTCAGCAGTGCGAACTTCTACGAAGGACGTTCTTTGCAGTAGTCACGCATGAAAATGCTTGTATTTTACGTGTATCTCTGAAATTAAAATAGGGATAAGCTTAGACTTTTGACTACTTAGTCGCGATTTCAAGCGAACATACTCATTTCCGTTATTAAGACTAGACACCTATCGAACAGTCGAACAGATTATTTGTTTCGTCCAATATTATGTTTTTTGTTTTGGATTTCGCTTGTAGGCAAGCACCTATCTGCTGTTGTAACCACAGAACAAACATAAGTAAGACTGGTTACACTTATATGTATAGGTGTTTTATTTTTATAGGCATTCCTGTAAAATTTGCTCTTGGCCAAAGTAAATGACTGTAATATGCACAAAAGTAAAATTAAAACATAATAAACGCACCTAATAATATTTTTATACATGAAGGTTACGGTGGCAGGTGTCATCTTCATACAATTTATAACCTTAAAATTCGTCTTTGATAACAGTATAGGCGTAAACATGCTTGCATATTTCAGGGCACCTTCTAGTTTTAAGATTATTGAACCTTTTCTAAGGGATCAAAATGCTTTCTTTATGTTTGAATCTACCTACCTAATTTAGAGACTATAACAGCGGTCAGTCACGTCCAATTTTAATGTTTAGAAATTATAAATAGCAGCGGGTAGCAGTTGACACATGCAAATAACTAAAATTTAAAAATAAACCTTAATCTAATCTACAACATTGACAATCTCGCGGCGTTGTATGGGGGCTGTCAGTCTTCTAACTATATTTACTAGTCTTGTCAATACTAACACCGTATGTGTTGGCGTGAGCGTGGCATGGTTCGTGTTCGTTCTTGCGCTAGGCATTTCTCGATTCGGTAACGACGCCGGTGACGCCGCCGCCGCTTCAATGATATTTGGCTAGCAACGGAGCTGGAGGTAGTAAACTTCGTCTCGCCAATGAAAAGAAAAACAGTTAAACACATTAAGGGAAAGTTTTAAGTAATTGTGAATAATAAATTGATTTTACTTTAGAACTGTCCATAACTTGGTTATCTCTATTTATTGTGAAATGGAAAAAATATTTCTAAGTTATTTGTTAAAAACAATCAAATGCGTTTTCTTAGCAGGGTTCTAACCTGGAGCCGCTTACTTTATTCGTATTAAGTACAATCAAAATACACATGTTTACATGGAAATACGAGTAGAAGTACCTTGTAAGGAAAAATCACAAAAATATCAGAATTTCAAAGAATTGTTTTAGAAATCATAATTAATATAAAACTAAACAAAATCTAATAAATATTGCAGTGCACTTGGGGAGCCATTAGGTAGTACTAATCAAATAAGTTCCAGGATTCGAACCCGTTACTTCTTATACAACTACAATATCAACAAACTGAACCCATCGGCCTAGTCCAAATTTACGCAATGCATGTCTGTAATAGGCAACGCGGGTAAACCGGCAACGCCGGTAAACCAAGTAAATGCAACAACCACTTAAGTTTCTTCACTGGGCCTCGAACCCAGGACAAATTTTCTCAGTCGAAGTCACCACCAATAGGCTAATATTATATATATAATATTAGTATCGATTGTTATAATTTATGATCCAATAAGTTGGTCGAAACAAAAATGATTCAATTTAATTTAATTGAATACCGAACCTTAGTCTTAATTTTGTTACTCTTTTTTATATAGTACAAGGCAGCGCAGGCTCTGTTGATGCAACAATGGATCGAGCACCTTTTCTTACCAGGATTCGAACCTGGAGCCGCTTGATTAGTTCACATCACAATAATAATCATAGGTAAAAAATCAAGCTAATAAGCTAATAAGTTCCTTTACCCTATTTTATTGCATTGCACCAAAAACTATTCGGTAGCACTAATCAGACAATTACCAGGATTCGAACCCGGATCCCACTGAAGTACAACAAGTAAATCAATCAATCAATCAATACCAATAAGCCAACCAATCAATAAAGTGCTCTCACCGGGGCTCGAACCCAGGTCCACTAACTTCTCAAACCGAATCATAACCAATAGGCTAGGACTGTCGTCCTAGTCTCAGTTTTAATCTAAAGTATTCGTGATGCAGTGAGGACTGTGTGGAATCAATACTGATTATAGTCAACAAATCCGTGATCACGTTAAGCCTCCATGTACTTGAAAGTTAGTATTCTTCCAAATTGTGAGGCTCTGTCACGCTACATGATATTTAACTAATCAGAATAGTATGGTAGAAATCGTGAGGTCAAAATAAAACTTGTCATGGTCATTGTATCAACTATATATATGTTCTTACATTTTATATAAAAAATTCTAATACTATAAATAGATAAGTAAAGTGGCAGGTACCTATATACAGGTATAATCGAACCTTCAGGGACAAGTTCGATGATACAAAAAATTACTTTGTCCTTGCCTGGGACTCAAAGCATTTCCGCAACATGTTTTAGCTAAATCGGTTCAGTGATTTAAGCTTGAAAAGCTAACGGACAAACGGACGGATGGACGGACGGGCAGATAGACAGACGGACTAACATACAGACACATGGACGGACGGATGGATGGACAGACGGACAGACGAACTGACGGACGGACTGACGGACGGACGGATGGACAGACGGACGGGCAGACAGACAGACAGACACATAGACATACCATTTAAAATATTAGTAGGGAAATAGGTATAAGTGTTTTAAATAAAGCATCTCTATCTAAAATTACACACAGACACACACACACACGCATAAACCATTAAAATTTACGCATATAACGCCAAAAGAATAGGTTTCCATTTTTGCCACTTTGACTACGGATCCCAAATCACCAAACCAACATTCTGAGTGTCTTAATCTACTTGTAATGTAGAGCTACGTTCCTAGGGCAAAGCGGAGACATACAGCGATTACAGGTTACTGACCTTAAAACGCAACCCTCTGGATACACTATTGGTGGTGAAGCACATCGATCTCCAGCTTAGAGCAGCCCGCCGCTGTTGTCTGTAGTCGCTTACATATAACTTCTGGAGTAACATGCAGTGCCTGCCTGCACCACAATCATATATCTGGACTATAACATTTTTTTCAAGTACAAACGTCGCATTCATATATATCTTGTGTATGGATTCGAAGCCGCAACACTACCTAGATTTATATAACGGGAAACTTAGCTCTACTTATATGTTTTTTAAATATAATTTACAGTTATTGTAAATAGATTCTAGATATTTAATTTGAATAAAATTGCTTTTTGTAAATGACATCGAATCGAATATGACAAATGTCAATTTTTTTCTTATACCCAAGTCATAGACACTCATTATACCTTAAGGCCAGTCTAGACGGGAAGATCGAATCGAAACTTACCTAAATAACTATATGTAAAATTACTATACGTATTCCTATAATATTTGAGGTGCTCCGGTGTTCCCTCGATTCCTCATAGTATCCATCATCAGAACTGGACCTTGACATAAATGTTTCTTAAGAACTTACTTGCTACAAACTTAACAAAGAAGAATCGCGTGCGTAGAAAAGTTCCAATCTAGTCAAAGTATTATATGCCTATAACATTTGAGGAATTCTTTCGATTTCTCATGGAACTCATCCACCTCATGGAACTCTACCTTATGACACAAATGTCTCTTAAGAACTTTACTTGCTACAAAATTAATAAATAAACCAAAACGGGCGCGAGTTGGCAAATCTCATTCTGATCAACATCAGCAGTTGCACTTCGTCAAATGTCACTTTATTTTAATAAAAATGTTTGTGAGTTGATGAAAATCCAAAAATGACTCAGCTATATCTATAAGAATTTAGGAATTCCTTCGATTCTTCATGAAATCAGTCATCAGAACAGGACTTTGACACAAATGTACCCTAAGAACTTACTCAACATCAGCAGTTCCACTTCATCAAATGTACTTACTTACACCCAGTTCTTTGAAACAGTACGTACTCCATTCTGATGCCGCCAGTCCAAGTTGGAGTGTTTTCTTGAAGGTCCAAACCTTCAATAGCCTCAGTGTCCTAAGAACAACTTAAAAACTGCTGAAAAATTGCTTTGGAAACGTTAACCGTCACTTGAAAACACTTGGATACCTGGTTCACAGCATATATTTGGTGCTGGTGCAACTGCAACATTACCCGAGTACATTAAAATATAAATAAATTGTAATAATTTAGAAAAATGGTTAGGTAGGACAGTCCACTTCAAGGTCGCGTAGATCAGAAGTAGATATGAATTTGTTCGACAATACGATATAGGTACCTAAGCATTTACATTGGCGCATTTTTTCTGGAATACTATCTAATTGCACTTTGTATATATGCTACATTTTTAATTTAATTTGGAGCCTTTATTTTCCATGGAGTCGAACGCTATAGCAGCTATACGAGAAAAAATAATAGATTTTTCTGACCTACCCAATGAATAGTGAAGGTCATCAAGAGCATACTCGCTGAGATCAATGGAATGGAGAGTCTTTCGATTGGACACAATTGTAACGCATTACAAATACGCTATTTTGTAATTACCATGTTGAATATTTTAAATTGCGTGTTTTGACAATTAATGTTGACAAACAGTTGACAATGTTACATTAAGAGTCATCTTGACATTACTTTAGAAATCCATAAACAATGGTCATCTGTGGTATACTTTTTAAAATGATGGAGTAAGACTGACGAGATTAGCGCAATTTATAAATGTTTTACGTCAAGTAGAATTTTGCTCTAGAGCGACATCTAGCGTTGAGTAGAAAAGTTAAAGCGTAATTAACTACAAATTAATTAACTCATTTAATGTTTTTATTTCGATTCCTGCAACCGTTTAATATCAGCTATATTATACGAAAAATAGCTTATACAAATACTTTTCATGTGATATACATGGCATTTGTATAATAATTTTTAGAATATCGTTTTTTTTTTTTAACTGTAAATTGTGTCTCTTTAAATACTTTACCATTGGTGTTGATACAAGAAGAATAAAGTATATTTTATATTCTTTCTAATAAAATATGTTACAACTTATTATATCTCGCGTTTAAGGAAATATAACTGCTTATATGCGCGACTTCTTTTTTTTGTATAGCTCTATCCCTGCAAGTTGTCTAAGGTTAGTGCCATACATTAAAATAAAACTAAGATTAATAGCTTATAATCGACATATGTCTCAACAGTATACATCCATGGGACACTGCCCATTGTCCATGTCCCATATGTATGTAAGTCTATAAGGTATTTATAATATGGGCCTTTAGCCTTAATCAAATTTTAAAATAAATAAATAAAATATTGTCCAAGTAAGATCTGCATATACGCATCTTTTTATAAATAGCTACTTTAGCTAAAGGACCCTAGAAAATGCGTTACAACAAGCAATCTAGTAAAATGTATCTTTGCAGCTGGAATTCATTTTTATGGTTTTATGGTTTTATTTTTTTATCATAGTTTTTTTTGTGTAATTTGACATTTAGAGACAGTATACATCTCTAATAAAGTATTTATTATTTCATAGATTCGATATTTGTAATTGTTTTTTTTTTTTAATTTATTGTTTGTAAAAATGGACATGTAAAAGTGCCCCTGTGGCCTATTTGCTGAATAAATGTTTGATATTTGATATTTGATCAGCTCGGCTAAAATAATTTTACAACTAGTGGTTCTGTGAGCTGCTGTAGACAGCCTTTTGTGACAAGCTTAAAACTTCACGAGAACCAGTTGAGAA
This sequence comes from Cydia pomonella, assembly GCF_033807575.1. Taxonomy (NCBI): domain Eukaryota; kingdom Metazoa; phylum Arthropoda; class Insecta; order Lepidoptera; family Tortricidae; genus Cydia; species Cydia pomonella. Next base: position 17,480,137 of record NC_084706.1, on the reverse strand, counting down.
TTACGACCTGTAAAGGAGACAGACATTTTTCATACAAAAGTGCATGTTCTCTTTTATGTAGATACAATCAACAAACTTTCAGATTTTGGACCGGGTATGGAGGAAAGAAAAGAGAGGTAAGGGCACTGTGAATGTCATCTCGCTTTGTGTGGTAGGATAGGGATGTCATTCCAGATCTAGAACAGAGCCCAACTGGGAAAGTGCCTCCAACTTACAGAAAACCGCACACAAATAACTAGAACCTACTCATAGTGTTGTGTTCCTGCCGGTGAGTAAGGTTGCCAGAGCTCAACGAGAGTATTAAGTTAACGGGACATATGCTTGATTGCACCAACGTAGTATAAAAACATAAACTATTATTTATTCGTATTAAAAATAATAATTTATTATTTATTTACAATTAGTATATACATATTGCTATATACAGATGATTACTATAACTAGCTTATATCTGAAATAGGCCCTTGAGGCATTGTACCAAGGATGCTCGCGGCATTTCCTCGTTGTATCGCAATACTGATACGTTGTGCGAGGAAGCTGCCAGCTCTTCGGTCACCAGTTACGTCAACCAGACGTTTCGCAATTTCTCCAAAAAAAACTTGTGCGCGCTGGGACCCCATGGACCTAGAGTTTCAACGCCAAATGATACAAAATGGTACTCTCTACCGAGGCTCTTATATTTATTACGTTTCAAAATTTCGGCGTTTTCAAAATAATTATGGATCTACTCCTCATCTTAGCGGTTGGCGGTTTCATGTTAAGTTGGCGGTTGCTTCCCAAAAAATACCAAATTAAAGAAACCCGAGGGTTGCATCCCGAAGGAACCTCCAGTTTCGTCACCGGACGCGAAAATGCTAAGCCACCAGCGCTCACAATGATATTGGATCTATCGTTTAATTCAAGTAGAATTAACAAGGTACAGATTTTTTGATTGATACAAGATTGGATCTTGCGATAAAAAGAATTCCCACTAGATCCATTTGTCATTTAAACTGGATCTATTACTAAAAGAAGTTCTCGTTAGATCCATCGGCCGGAAGTTGGATCTAACGAACAAAAAAATTCTCACTAGATCCATCTTGGATCTACTGGTTGGATCTATCGAGAATGAAGGGGCGAACTTATCCCTAAAAGGGGTCTCTTCCAGAATATTTCACTGAAAATAAAGCAAAACTCCAAATTTCAATATGGAGGTACTTATAGAAAAAAAAAAACACATTTTATTGAAGTTTACGAACATCCAGAACTTGGGCTTGAATTATACTGACTTTCGATAATCCGTAGTGACATTATAAAAACCATATAATAAGGAAAAAAGTAGTGCTTTTTGAGTCCAAATAGCATACGAAAAATGTAGTTTTACATCTGAGTTTTAGGAGATTTTTTTGTAAGATATTAGAGTCTGTTCGGAAAGAGAAGAATCGTGGAATGTATTGGGACCTATACATTCCACGACTCTTTTCTTTCGGCACAGAATCTACACTGACATATGTATATACGGTTGACGTAGGTATAGATCACAAATCAAAAAAGAATGTCAATAAATTATTCCATTTCACATATAGATTAATGTCAACGATTTTAAAATTCTAACGTATTAGAAAATTAATAAAATATACTTCAAATTAACTACTCACAATTAGGTACAATAGAAATAATCACAAATATCACAATTACATTAGATAGACGAGAATAAAGACATTAACAGAATAAGACTATATAAAGAACATGTTTGATATAATAACGGGGATTTGGTCATATTTCATTCGTCCAGGAACTCATTTACCGAATAGTAGGCCTTCCTTATGCAATAATTCTTAAGTCAACGAACAAAAGCACAATCTGAGTTAACGGGTCTGATAGTATATATATGATGTTCTGTATATATTTTGGTGGTTTGTGTCTATTATAATGAGATATTCTAAACTACGAAAATATTTCTATTCTTGACACAAGTGACTATTACACTTAATCTGAGAAATGGACTTGTAGGTGGTAACATTTATAGCTAACCATCTTTTCATATATTTTACGCGCTCAAATGCCAATAGAGATCGTCACGATACTACCTATTGTTCGCGCATAACTCTAGTCCGATTCGTCTGTTGCCAATAAACCTTTAGCTAATATTCACGCTATATATTTTAATTAGTCTATGACCACGTCACGACATGCTGTTCTAAATATGCTTGAATGAAGACATTTTCATGGCATGACAATTGATTAGAATCTTTGCGAATGCTAATGGAATTGATTAGCTACTTAAACTCCCGAACGCTTTGATACGATTTGATTGACACGCTCGCGTGAATGACATTTCTGTAATGTAAAGCGTAAGTATGCACATAATAAGCAAACAATAGAACAATGGACGGAATGATTTAGGGTTTTGTTTAAGGATTTCCTACAAAAAAGCTTCCGTATTACTAACGCATACTTAAAAGATTAACAGATTCATATAATGATTATTCAGATTTATTTAATGTATATTCTCATTTCTTTTTATTAATTTTCTTTTGTTTTCCTTTTGTAAGAATTCGATATGTTTTCTGAAAGAGCTACGTATTTGTATAATTTGATGTACATATTTATTTTTTAATCTAATTTCTATAAAGAAAAGTAATTGCATGATTTCTATAGTAATCTAAATTGTATTTTTTCTTATTTAATGCATGTTAATTATAAGATGTAATGTTTTGAAAAGACGTGTCCCGCCGGGTTTCTTGCCTGTCCATATTGGGATTTAAATCTTCTCGGGTCAGAGGTGTAGGCTTAGAGCCGGTGTAGCTTTATTTGACGTTCATAAGCGCAGTGTAATATGCCTACTTGAATAATAAACTATCTTTATCTTTAACTATGCTGATTGAGACATGCCTTTATGTAAATGCTTTTTATTTGGGCGTTTTTAGAAAATAGTGTACCAAATTAGCGTAAGTTGTTAATAAAAGTTAATCGCTGTCAGTTTTGTAATGACAATTGTATGTGTGTATGTATGTATGTATGTATGTATGTATGTATGTATGTATGTATGTATGTATGTATGTATGTATGTATGTATGTTCGCGATTACGAGTATCTCACGTTTGGGTGAACCAATTTTGATGCGGTTTTCAGAAAAGTATTTTTTAACATTCTGAAGAAGGTTTTAGTATACATAGGTGGTTTAAAAAAAAAAACAATTGGACCCATGGCAATTGGCACGTGGCGCTGCTATCGATATACCGTCTTCGATTTGCTGAAACCGTTTTACAATACAATACAATTTAAATACTCTTTATTGCACATCTCAATAGAAAACACTACAGATAGTAAACAGCATCAGAAGTAGAGAAAATTACCCGATTAGATGAAATTTTGTAGACCCGGTAGATGGCGTTGCTTTCAGTATATTTTTATTTCTGGAAACATTTTGAACGACCTTATTTAATAGACTAGGCATTAATTTATGTTTATTTCTTTTCTTGGAAATTCGATCCTTTTTTATTTATTAAATATTATATGTTCACGTTATCAACTTCAACTATCCATACTAATATTATAATTTAAAAAAGGGAGTCTGTCTGTCGGTCTATTACCTCTTCACGCTTATACCGCTGAACAGATTTAGTTGAAAAGTCATAGAAGAAAAGAAAGGTATGTTAAAAGTGTGGTAAACATGCGGTAAAGGTGCGGTTAAGGTCTGGCAAAGGTATGGTAAAAGTGTGGTAAAGGTGTAGTAAAAGTGAGGTAAACGTGTGATAAGGGTGTGGTAAAGGTGTAATAAAAGTGCGGTAAAGGTATGGTTCCCTCTAGAATACCTCGACGTGTCTTGCTTGGTGCAGTTGCGTATGCTAAAAGGAACGTTGGACGACCGATGATACGCTTTAAAGACTGTATTAAGCGAGAAATGTCAGCATTTGAAATCGACCACCATGCCTGAGAAACCTTAGCTGAAGACTGTAATGGATGGTGCAAGCGTTTTGTGAGCTATGCAACCAAGCCTGGTTTAATGGGTTAGTAAGTAAGTAAGTAAATATTCTTTATTGTGCACCATACAGTTAAAAAAAATAGATAGGAAATGAAACAAACACTTAAAAGTTAGGTAACAACAGACGGTCTTATCGCTAAGAAGCGATCTCTTCCAGACAACCTTTGGGTAGCAGGTTAGATAGCAGAAGGTGTCGCAGAAAGCATACCGGGACTAGAACCTCTGATGAGCTTCCTCTGTCAAAAACGTGGGAGGTCGTGCCGCTCATGCATCTTCTGAAAACTCCCATCTAATATAAGGTTTCTACTTAGTTGCAGGTTTTTACTATTTAACGGCAGATACCTTGCAAAATGTTATCTCAACACGCGGTTTTCTTAATTTTTATTTATGTAAGTCATCAATTTCGTAATGTAAAGGAATAAAAGCCAACCAGTAATTAACTACAGGTTCTGATATAGCGATAGATACCGTAATACGTAGGTAACACTAAAAGTTCTTAGAAAAGGCTGCTTAGAGATCATATAACAAAAAGAGGCATATTATTTATAAAAATATAACTCTTTATAATTTTTTGAGGTAGGTATATGATGACATTTGGTCGTTACTTGTGTTTCAGGAGTACTGGTAATTAGGAAATTGGATATCGAGCGTTATTTAAATTTCGACGCAAGAATTTTAAACGATTTTCATTGTGGGCTCAGCCAACCACAGAGCTACAACAAATAGGCTTCAATTATATTTTCATAATGAAGCCTAGTTCTCGTACGTCTGTTTATTATAATAATCTAATCGCTTTCGTAGTTCTGTAACGGATGATCATAGAGAAGTATGTCATTAAAGAGCGACGTCAAAAGTTTACATCGCAGGTGTCAATGAAATATATGATACAATTGATAAAAAATATATATACTTAAGCAGTTTCAGACACCACTCAGTATTCAGAAGACTCTGTTAAAAAATCTAGCATTAATATTTTTGTTTAAAAAAAAAACTTTAATCCCGATGGGAACCTACTTCATGAATCCCACACAAACCTCCGAGGACCTAAAATCGCCATACAAAAGAGGCCTTGGAACAATGAGCTATGTGCGCTTCAGGGTAATCTTCTGAAAATTTGTGCGCGTGATGAGAAAGACTTATATAACGCATTATTTCAGTTTTTTCCATTCTAAACACTTTCAGTTTGCCCCTCGTAGTACATAGGATTCTAAGGAAAACATGTATTCTGCGCCGCCCGCGGATATTATAATTTAGCACATTTCAATTCAATCGTGAACGTTTAGTGTACATTTTTGTAAGGAGTAAATCAATCCAGAGCCAATTCCAATAAGTTTTAGGCTCTAATTATTGAAATTTATGTATGTAACTCTACAATGCCCTTTACGAGTCAATTTTAATGGATGTTTTAGCTGGCCTAAATTCGACAGATTGTATATCATAATCAATTTATTAATACGTTACACGGCCACTGTCTCGTTGGATTTATTTTATCGTTTTTCAATCGTCGGTAGATCCATTTATCGTAACCAGTCATTAGCAATTCAATCGGTGCGATCGACGGGTTCGTGACAACAAGAAGCGATGACCCTTAAGCTCATGGATTGTGGAGAATGTGCACACAACTGACACTCCTTGGCCTTCTCTAGTTTAAAAGGTATCAATGTTAAGTAGAATTTGAATAACTGCGACTTGTTAGAGGTTCATTTTTAGAATATGGTAGAAAACGTAAAAATCTTTAGGTATTTATTGTCCATATAAATTGCTTAGGCACTCATAATTCTTTAATATTAAGAATATAATGTTCTTTATTCATAGGTATGTTTGTTTTTGTGGGTTATTCCTTTATTGATTGCGGCGCCCTATGGGTAAGAGAGCGCGGTGCGCGCCGTGAATTTCGGGCTTCGCCCGACCTTTTAGCGTGAGGGGCGCCGCAGGCACTCTGTGGGTAAGAGAGCGCGCGGAGCGCGCCGTGAATTTCGGGCTTCGCCCGGTCTTTAAGCGTGAGGGGCGCCGCAGGCGCCCTGCGTCTAAGAGCGCGCGGAGCGCGCCGTTAATGTCAGGCTTCGCCCGACCTTTTAGTGTAAGGGGCACTTTTAGTGAAAATGTTTTTGATGGGATTTCAATTCTTTTTGTAAGTTGCTTATAACAATCTTCCATCACCTAATTTAAAGGGTTGGGGTGATTTACTTTTTAAAATCCTGCAATACTTATCTGAGGGCATCTTTATACAACCTGCTTTTTACTTATTCACCATACCAATTTCAACCCCTTTTCCTCCCTAACGCCCTTTTCTTCCCTCTTTCCACACTTGGCAGAAAGCCCGTGACTGGGCATGCATATAGCTTTTAGGTTTATAAAAATAAATAGAAGTAGAAACACGCAGAGAAGTTATTGCTACCCTCCCTCCCCCCACTTTTATATCCCCAATATAGTTTTTATAAATTTTCATGAAAACTATAAATGCTACAATAAAAATGTCTAGCAGAAGTATATTTAACATTAAATTCTCAACAATGTTATCTTTGAAAGTATATTGTTAAGACTTATAGTTTTGAAATTATGGTTAATTTCTCTTCAGGACATTTTTATTGTAGATTTCCCAGTTTTCATGAAAATTTGTACAATCTAAAAGTGGGGGTAAAAGTGGGAGGAGGGAGGGAAACAATAACTTCTCGGCATGTTTCTACTTCTATTTATTCTTATAAACGTAAAAGCTATATGCATACCAAGTTTCGTGCTTTCTGCCGGTCGGGACTATACCTCCATATTAAATAGAGCTAACTATGGTGTGACTGTGTGACTCTGCATAAATCGGTTCTGCAATTCTAAAAACTGCATACATCTGTTTCATTTTTTGTTTTGTTTTGTTTCATATCTCCCCGTTTCGTATCGGTCGATTAACATTAGTAATTCGAATTCAACATATATAATTATAATATGAAGCTGCTCAATGAGGAGCTGTTGGGAGGCTTGCGGACTTTTAATTACAAAGTCCGCAAACCTCCCACCGGCTCATGCAAAAACGCAACCTCAATGACTTAGGGCGCGTTACAATTCACAGTCCCTTCGGTAAAAATACAGTCGGCGACATATCTTGCAGAAGTTTCAAATAATACAATACAAATATGATAAAGAACATGACATACAAATTAAATTGATATTATCAAAGCTCAGCCTTTAAAAAGGTTATACCTATTTCTTTTTTAGGGTTCCATACCCAAAGGGTCAAACGGGACCCTATTACTGAGACTTCGCTGTCCGTCCGTCCGTCCGTCCGTCTGTCACCAGGCTGTATCTCATGAACCGTAATATACTTGAAATTTTCACAGATGATGTATTTCTGTTGCCGCTATAACAACAAATACTAAAAACAGAATAAAAAAATATATTTAAGGGGGGCTCCCATACAACAAACATTTTTTTTTGCCGTTTTTATAAATAATGGTACGGAACCCTTCGTGCGAAGTCCGACTCGCACTTGCCCGGTTTTTTAATTATTTTTCTTCTTCTAACATAGTACGTACGTACGTACTACGCCTACAATAAGTATATTTTTTGCAAAACAAACCGGTCATCTGCGAGTTTGTTTTACTCGCGCACCGAGGGTTCCGTACAAACTGCATTATCTCGTGTAACTATAAAAGAGAAAGAATATGATCAGAAGTACAATTGTGTACAGCGCCATCTATCGGCAAATTCAAGGATAGTTCTCTATCATGTGAACCGATTTCAAAATTTATTATTTTATTTGAGAGTAGGTGTCTTTAATGTAATCTCATAGAAATTTCGAGAATAATAAACACACGAAAAGTTGGTTAAAGTTCAAACTGAATTCGGAAATGTTTTTGTTAATAAACAAGGTATCCTGTACTCGGGCGAACGTAGACCGGTTCGGCCAGCGATAAGGAAACAAAGTGTATCTCCGCTCAGTGCAATGGTATCGGGTTTTGTACTACGGAATGGAGTATCGAGACAAACCTTATAGGTTTAACGATACTTAGTAAGCTTAGTATTTTTTTTTTGTAATTACCTGAATAAAAAAAAAGAAATGTATCAAGATAGAGGTCTAATTATATCGTGTGAAATTTATAATTATGTTAATATTATGTAAAAAAATTATTAATTGTCTTCAGTAAACTTCGGAGATAAGGTAGTAATGGTATATATTTTACATTTTCCTTCATAAATAAGTTTATTTTCACTATGAAAAAAAAGAAAAATATGTTTTGGAATGTTGAGTTTGAGCTCTTTCAAATGATACCCCACTTTATTTTGAAAATTTGCCCCCTCATCATATTGGGCATTTTCCTAATTAATAAAAAAATAATAAAAATACTTTCAATGTGTTTGAGTTAGCGTTTTTCATAACTATTCCAAATTTCAAATCGATAGCTTAAGTGGTTCTCGAGATATTTAGCAATGTGACAGACAGATGGATGGACAGAGTCGCACCATAAGGGTTCCTTTTGTACCTTTTTGGTACGGAACCCTAAAAGGAACAAGTAGGTACCTAACAAGTAGGTACCTAACAAGTAATATTTAAATTACAACTTTACTGTTATTAAATTCACTGTTGCAATACATACTTCATTCAAATTGATAGTATGTAGGTACGAGTAACGCATGTGGCTCTGAAATCGTAAACTCAATTTGCACCATCTGCGTCCGGAGCGCACATAAATCCTAATACCCCGTTCGAGTCCAGCTAATCACTTAACAGAAGGTGGTGGTGTACTTGGCTTCTGAATTATCGCAGTGCGTTATGACTGGTGGCCTTAGTGCCAGGAAGAGCGGGTAACATATAATATTCAATGTATTTTTTAATTAATACAACAAACTGAAAAAAGAAATATTTAATATATGAAAAAAAATGACCAAGGTCATGGCTGGGATCGAACAAGCATCTTTTGCATTCTGCGTGGCGTCTTCTTTGGTTACTTTTTTTTTACTATATGACATCTGCATATATGAGTTCTAATTTATATACAGTTGTGTTTCTACTTCAAATATTTAAATATTTTTGTTTTGTTTCGTTGTTAAGCATTAATATTATTCCTAAATGGGGTATTGAATAATTATAACTAATATTTAAAAATATTGTAAATAAATGAGTAAGAGTAAAAACAGTTAATGACTTGTCAAAAATATGACACACCGGGTACTTAAATAAATAAATATTACACGTTCTTACACAAATTCACTAAGCCCCACAGTAAGCTCAAGAAGCCCGTTATGCCCGGGTTAGTGGGATGGTACAAGTCGCCCTAAGTTGTTGATAAGAGGACTTTGCTACTAGAATTTGTTTATGATTGAATGTGATTTGCCATTTCTTCAGGGCATCTTGCTCGTACTTGTTTATATATAAGTAATTAAGTACTGGAAGCTAAAACTATTGCGAGCTATGTCAAACCAATAACAAAAATATCTGAATACTATGTAGGTATTCAAATAATAGTGCGTTGTGCAATAAGAGAGGTATGGAAAAAATAGGTGACAAGAGTAAATTTTTTTTTCACCACAGCAACTAGTAGAGGCCCTCTTGATTGTTCAAAAACGAATGAGAAAATTGCACTTATCTACATGTAGGGCGACGTAATCAGATGCAAATTTTGAGTTGATTCCTTATGTTAGTTGATAGAATTGACTTTTAAATGATGATTTTCGATGAAACATTTTTTATTGCGTTCATTTGAATTTGATTGGGTTTGAGTTGTTTGGTATTTCATAGTGAATAATCAAAAAAATATCATTCAAAATCATCATTTAAAAGTCACTTCTACCAGCTAACATAAGGAAACAAATCAAAATTGCACCTGATTACTTTGCCCCACATGTGGATAAAATGCATTATTCTCATTAGTTTTTGAACAGTCAAGAGGGTCTTTACCAGTTGGTGTGGTGAAAATAACTAAGTATGACTCGAGTGTTATGAAAACCATTAAGTGTAAACACAATGGTTTTCATCACACTCGCGAGAAATAAATATTTAAATAAATATAAAAAGTGTGTGAAATAAGTGCATGTTAAATACGGTAAAATTACACATATCATCCGCAATTTGTTTATTGTTTGACATAAAGGCAGATACCCATTTGGCATAAAGCTACGATTTATAATTGTGTACCTACCTAAAATTATTTAATCAGCCATTAAATAATTAACATTTAACTATAAGCAAAAAAATAAATAAATAAACAACAGATTTTTTTGCACATCTTATTCATAGGTTTTTAGATCAATGTTTGACTTTTGTAGTTTAAGTATATGAGTTAGTGACGTAATTTTATTTTGCTATTTTTTTTAGCTTAACCTATGTGAAATAAAACCTTTTATGAGCAAGTTTTATGAAAAAATATAAGGGACCGTGCACGTTGGAGGGTCTGCCATCTTGTGGCCTGAATCGGAAACATACATGTGTATACACATACATGTGTGTGTTACATGTGTACATTGACACTTCACGCCAAAGGAAGTAATGCCATCTACTATTCTCGCACACTTTCGTGTGCATAGTAGGTTCTGCCATCTTGTGGGCTACATTGGAAGCATAAACTTCACATTTACACCTCGCGCCTAAAATTTTACGTCTCCTTTGCTGCTCCCTAGAGTTTATGCACACTCCGTATAGTTAATGGTAAAAGAAATACATAGTCATTGTTGACATTGTCAAAATGTTAGTCTAACCTTGTGTTTTTATCTAATTCACTCTCTTGCGCTACACTGCTCTTCTGATCCGCAACCTCAAGAGTAGGCTAACGCAATATAAACGTAACTCAACCTCTCTACGTCTGATGCACTCCGTACAAACATTTCATACGAAATATAGCTCCGTGGAGAGTGTATTCTGTTGCCTTAAGCTGAATGCTGGCGGAGTAACACTGATTGAATTCGGCCCTATATATATATGTACGCTGAGTTTTCCAACTAGGAAGTAACTAATTTATAAAAGACTATCTTTAGAGAAAATACTACTGCATACTGATCAGTTTTTGGAGACAATATTATGTCGAAATGATATGATTTATAATTTATTTGGAACTAGTTATGGTGGATTTGTTTCCTTATATTTGTAATATACAAATGTTATATAATTGTCTTATGGGATGCGCTGATAGACTCACAATTATTTATTTTTGATATAATATATCTACTCACATCCTAAATGGGGTACTAAGTAATGCCTCTTTAATTGTTACTTAAATAATTAATTAATCCTTTCACATCAAATGGCTTCCGGCAAGCTATTGAGTAGGTATTACACCTTCAAAAGCCTTCCGTCATAACCATTTAAATTAGTAAAAATAATTAACTTCTCGCCAAATCAAACAAATATGTGTTTATTAAAATTTTATATAATTTAATTTCAATCATCGCTATGATACGTTAAACATTTGCTACAGATACAGTAGGTATAAAGCCCGACCAGAAATATATGATCATTGTCAAGAGGGCGCTGTTATTTTCATGTATAGAGTGACAGTTCAGGTTCAGTTTAGTACGAAATTTTTAGTTCCAATAAAATTCCGCAATACGTGATCATATATTACTGGTCAGGCTTTAGATATGTCGGAGTCAAAACGTTTCTTTAAACAAAAACGTAATTTTTGACACTGACATATCCAATCCATCATAAGTTTAGGAAAATTTTGACGCATCTTAAAGTTCGAATCGGGCCGCGACTTGGACCCTCATGGATTTAGTAACTCATTCACATATAAGGACCATAACATATAGTGGCTATTGTAAAATCATGTTCAACGTTTATAAGTCTATTAAAATTAATAAGTAGGTAGGTACTTACTTTATATTGGACTTCGTAACTTGGTATTTGGTATATATTGATTAATACTTAATAGACTGCATATCTATCTTAAGATTCGGGTGGAATCTCGAACATACCCTAGCATGTCGGTAATGCGCCGTGACTTCTATTCAGCCCCAGACAAAGCTTCCATACAGACAATAACTTGATTGATGTGCATTGTAATGATCTGTCCAGCAACTAGACAAAGCACCAAATATTTATTACCTCAGTGCTGAGCATGGTAATTAACCAAAAGTTACTACAAATTTAAATAGCCAAAGTGATGAATGGTAGCTGCTGTAATTATCTACAAATTTGGTTCTGTTGCCAGGCATTTGTAGTTGCCGTAAGCTATTTAACAAATATTCATAGATGTCTTATTTTGATAGAAATAAGAGCTGTATTTGTGTAGTACGACGGCAAAATAACGTGTCTCGTACTTGCCTAGACAAAGGAGAGTCAAGCGTAATAGTTGTTTGTGTGACTCCATGGAACAAATAAATCATACTATATTGCAAAAAGAAAATTCAATATTGATTAAGTAATAAAGTCATAGTGACGATTGAATTTGTTGTAGCTTGATATATTGTTTAAATGAGATGCTCCGACGCCGCGTGTCGTAACAGTCCGCGTAGCCAACGTGCCTATCGTTTAGGCTCCGTGGCGAACAAAACGCAGCTGTCACAGTCGCACTAATAAAGAAGAGTGATAGAGAGAGATGACTACGATACGCTACGGAGCGTTAACGATTGTAACGTTGGCTACGCGGCCAGGTACTCGTATTTTAATAAAGTCAAAACCTAATAGTTTTTATCGATAATTTCACGTTATTATTCTTACGTGTTGCGATTACTTTCGTATATTAAACTTGACGATTCTATAAAAATCGATTCAGATAAACATACCATTTTAACAAAAAAGCAAATCGCGTATAAAAGCTTTTAGAGTTGATCATACAACGAGCCCGCTTTGGTTAACTCCATTACTTAACTAAAGTTGGAGCTACGAGATGGATAGTTGAAGTTGATAGCTACTAATAAAAGAGTCCACTAACTATTTTAACTATTACATAATTTATATAATTACCTACTTATACATAAATATTTTAAAATCAATCCTACACATAGTCATTACAGACACAAGTAAGTCGTTTTGCCTTTCGAAAAGCCTAATATGAAAATGTATACGTGGGTAAATACTGAAAGTTTCTGGAATGAGCCATTTAGAGGTCATGCAATGAAAATGTTTATTTGTTGAAAATATAACTTATTGTCTATTTTTAGATAAAATTTGTTCGGTGATGATTTGTATTTTAGGAATGTTGTTTGAATATTATATGTCAGGGATTTTTTAAAGACTTTTTTAACTTTTTTAAGATTCCAGGAACTTTCAGTATGACCTAAGTATCATAGAAAATATTACATGAGTAACTTTAGCATTTCCCAATTACACAATAGGGTAATATTATGATTGATACTACTAATTTATCATGCACATTTAGTTACATGGGAGCTACCTAAATACAAGCTTATAATGATGAGTTATTCGTATTATATACATTGAAATGTTATAGTAAGTAGCAAAGATTGATTTATTGCAAGTATAAGATATGTGAAGTCTAAGACATATTCATGCTTTGAATTCGACAGCCAAGGAAGGTGGTGTTGTGCCGCTCCATAAGTAAATTATGCGTTTATGCGGTAAATCTGGTTTCAAAGCGGGAATTAGACGTTTGACAACTCAATTACTATGAAACATTTGGCGCCGTACAGCGCCATGCTTTAGTAGCCTTCAAACTCGGAATCACAATTGTTTTAGATTTTACATATATAATAATTAATTTTATCATATACAACCAATGAATCTTTGGTTGATACAGGAGAATGAGATAAAATTCGTCGGGCATTTAAATATTCAACTGCGAAGTTGACCATGTCTAGCTTTAAAGTAGAATTGCAATAATTGTATGTGTGTGTTCCGAGGGTGGCGGACATAATTTTAATCACACTGTATATTTATGAACATACTAACTACTTAGATATTTTTATTTTAAATTGAATCAAGTATATACATATATATATGTATATACAGATGATTTTATTATGTCTGATCATACTCTGAGGCGTGAATATTGTAGCTCATACTGAACGTACGTAGAGGCCGACAAAACAAAATCACTAAACCCAGGGTAAAATACCGTGCATTGGATAAAGTTTCGTATTGTGATGTAGTTGGCAATATATTCTAACAACTTCCACCAACAGAGTCCACATTTTTGTTTAATAATAAAAAAATCAATTCATCTTACAAGTATAAAAAAACTATAGGATAGAAATTCGTTTAAACAGGTCTTAGATCACAGCGTGGGAGCCGATTCTATTAGATTTCCTGATTGATTACGAATGCATTGGTGACAAGCGCACAATGCTGCCTACGTCAATAGGAAAGAACGGACTATATAAAATGATGCAATTTTTGTTTTTACGACTGTTGAAAGATAAAATTTAACAGCTTGGAAGTTCATGGCAACTCGTAAATGGTGCCAGCCCCTTTTAATGTCAGAATTCTCCTATAACTGTTAACTATTCTAGCTTATCACTCCAAACTAAAATGACTGTCTGAGAGCGGATGAGAGAGTCGAATAATCTGCCGCTCTATTTAGTTAGACTTTCCAGAAATGCCATCTATATTTTGCAGCAATAGAACTTTATTATAATTTGTTGGACCTCAAATTACCTAGCGGGTAGTGACCCTGCCTATGAAACCGATGGTCTCGGGTTCAAATCCTGCTAAGGGCATATATTTGTGTGATGAGCACGGATGTTTGTTCATGAGTCATAAAGATACATACTTATATCTTTTTTAAGCTATTTGAGAATGGTAGATAGTTTTAACGCGTAGTCTCATATGCTACTTTTGTTGCTAACAGTACCCCTAGTGTACATTTATTCGATAGCGAAACGTGACGTACGCGTTTGCGTTAAGTCTCATTTTGTATGGGATTTTGAGTTTCCAAAACGTACCGCTTGGCGCGATGTTTCTAAATCCCATACAAAATGAGACTTAACGCAAACGCGTACGTCACAAAACGCTATCGAATAAATTTACATTAGGGGTTCAGACCATATCTAGTATGTATCTACCGCGTCACAACAACAAACGCGCTAGATGAATGTAAAGCTAACCACATGAAACTGATACCTTACTGGCATTCCAAGGCACGTCAAGTTAGACGAGTATAACAACACGCTGAAAAAGTACCTATACTTACCTGTCTCACTTACCTGCATAATATATAAACGTCCTTATTTATTAGAAAATTGTTTTAGATTACGATTAAGTCCTTGAAAATTCGCACTTTAATTAAATTACACTACTTAATAACTGCTGAGTCCAGCTCCTTTACGTCTTGTTGAAAGTCTAAATGCTGTAGAAATATGAACTTACTTATCATTACTCACAATATTTAACTGTAAATAATTCCTTTTGTTAGTAAAAAGTTTCTTATGACAATCTTCCATCCCCTAATTAAAAGGGTCTGAGGTGTTTTACTAAAGATCCTGAAATACGTATTTTGTTATTTCTAACAACTAGTCAAGTTCCAAAGATTAGATTTTTTTTTGGTATTTGTATAGTAATACAAGCTTACATACCAAATTTCAGCTCTCTAGAACTTCAGGTATTACGTTAAGAGTTTTGATGATCATCAGTGAGTGAGTCAGTGACGAAATCGGGGTTTTTTAGATATCAATAAAATCTAAAGCATAAGAGCTATAAAAATGAAACTTTCTATGTTCATTAAGTCTACTACTACTGACATCATATACCGATAAATTTGCTTATCTTGTATAATCGAAACTTAAGTTACGAGGGTTCAAAAAAACAACCGAGTGCTTCCAGAAAAGGTTGGTAGTGCCCTTGCGCTTCGCTTGGCTCGTCTTGGCGGGGCCACTACCGTGCCCATATAAGGAAATGCATACTTATCGAGCACAAACTTATACATACACTTGCCTATAATTAATCGCTCGCACATGAATATTCGGTACTTTTTACATTTCTAAGATTGAGTGAATACAATTTACTAATTGCATTACTTATTGCTTAGTGGTTAAAATCACGTAGTTTGATCTAGTGAGTGATGCGGAGCCGACCATATACACCTCACCTCTTTATATTCCGGTTTCATTCTAAAAGAACCCGGTGCCCGCTTTGCCAAGTATTCACGCTTGTCCACCCAGCCTGCAAGCATAGGACAGTTTTAACCTAAAGGGTTTCCTCACAATGTTTACGTTCGCCAAATAGCTACAGGGATATTATATGAAATGCAGCAATAGGTACAATATTTAGCTCATAAGGATGGAATGGAACCCACTGTTCACAGGGCGGATGTACTACGGTACGATAAAGATTTCCTTTGTACGCAACGGAAATACGATCCTGTGTAAGTTTTTTAGGACAGTTATAATCATCATCATATCATATCATCATAATTTTCTTGTACCATAAGAAATAATTATTGGTGCAACAAGAGAGCAAGGTTCGATATTTCTTCGAGTGCTTATTTTTAGTCCGGTGCAAGCAAACGAGATGTGAATAACTTTGATCTGAAGTTGTAAGTAGTTCACCGCAGCAATAATAACTTAGTAGACGGAAACATACAGGCTGATAGGTGCTGAAATATTCTCTATCACTTTTTCACTCATGTCTTCTTAAGGTATTGTAACAATAAAATTTAGTTATCACATTAAAGACAAAAATGCGTTGGTATGACGACATCAAAGAGCAGCTGGATCAAAATGGGCACATAGAGCGCAAAATATAACAGAATGGCAAAATTTGAACAAGACCTACATCTCTAAGATTGAAAAAGGCTAAAAAGAAGAGAATCACAATAAATCAAATACAAAACGTAACACAATAAAAAATGGAATTATGCTCACTATTTCTATGCAACGAAGTACCCTTGTTCGATCTGCTGAGGAGAAAAAAAACTATTATTTAATGAAGTTGATAAGCACCCATACCTGGCACAATACACAAGCATTTTGCACTTTCGAACATGTTGCTAATCAGACTGCGATTCTGTCAATTTGTAGACAATCTACGACCGCGGGGAGAGGTAATACCGTTCGGGGCGGGGTGGAGCGTGTCAATTCTGTATGAAATATTATTAGATCCTCGTCATTCTTAAATGACGTATTCCATTTTTATTAGCAAGTTATGAATGAAAAGCCTGGATAGGTTGAGGTTATACACTGAAACTTCTTTTTTTAAAATTAAAACATGAAATAAGGGAAAACAACTGTAGTTTCCATATAATTTGGTTTAAATTTCAATAGCTTAAACTGGACGTAAAAAACGTGGGCAGGACGAGGATAAAGGTACTCTGTGTCCTGGTTTTGGTTTGAACATACGCTTTATCCCCCAAGTACCCGTAGTATCATAGGGGTACTACATTAAATCTAGCAAATACCTAGAAAAAGTCTGATTTGATTTTGATTGGCGAGTAGAAGTAAACTAAGCCATTTTTGTGTCTATATATTACTTATTAAAGCTTAGCGTTTTGGCCTTGACAAAAAATGTAAATAAAGGTCACGAACAACAATGATCGGTATCTGGTATATCTAATAGAAATATGTACGCTGTCAATACAATTATTAAACTGTCAATGTCCGAGGAACTTTAGAGTAATGGATCGTAATGGATCATTCGTAAAAAATACTACGGAATTACGGAACTAATAGTGACCTATTGACGGATAAGATAAACGACCTGATGTAGATAATAGATTACTTTCAATAATTTTATTTGAAGGCAACAATGAAGAAATGTTATATTCATGCTTATTTATAGATGAACACAGAGCAATATACAGCGTGTATTTTTAATTCAACCTTAGCCTTAATTAAAAGAGCGTACCTAATTAATTTTTGAAAATTTACCGATCGGCAATGTATTGCGTAGTCATAACTTGTGCCAGTTGTGACGTCGCGTCATTAAGTGCGAGGTTTTTAATAAAAACAAAACAATAGTTCGAGTATTTTTCCTTTGATATAAAATGTTGTACTATCGCTCTCAGACGTTTCTGCTTGCTAAAAAACATAGTTTAGTACGGGTGCTAACCCACAATGTACTAACTAACATTGTTACTGATCAATTCGCACAAAACTTAATTTGAGACTCCGGTGCTGTTTAATACAACATTTTTACGATAGAACATTTTATGTTGCCATGCGCCTACCTAAGGCATGTTAGCATAAATGCAAGGAACAGAAAGATGCGGACGCTTCTGTTAAGCTTCCGTAGCTGAGTTGGTAGTAACAATTGGACCGGTGTTCCGAAAGGTCGCAAGTTCGAGTCTTGTAGGCGGAATGGGCGATTTTTTCCATTTTTCCAATAATGTAAAGATTTGTATCATGTTAGTAATAATATGCCTTGGTACAATGGCTCATGGCCTGTTTTCGATTTAAGCTAGTTATAGTAATCCTCTGTATATATCCTTTATGTATATTGTTATTGTAAATAAATAAATTAATATATAATAACAATTCGGCCTATATACGTCCCACTGCTGAGCGCAGGCCTCCTCTAATGCGCGAGAGGGGTTGGGCTATAGCCCCCACGCTGGCCTAATGCGGGTTGTGGGATTTCACATACATGTTATGTTAGTAAAAATTTTATATATAAACTAATTTTACGTCCAAAACTAAGCGTCATTCTATTAAAAATTCATCGCTCAACTTCTTTACCAACCACCTGAGATAAATGACAAACCTATGTATCATGTTGCATAAATATCTTCCACCTGTCTCACAGTAATTCGATGGAGATTTTTTTCCATGTGTAGTTGTAAAAAAAGTCATGCTGTAAGGTATTTCAATTCATTCTTAGCCACAAAACGTAATGTATCTTCCGCATTGTTACACACTTGAAACCAGTTGCTAGGTAGGTATGTATATAGGCAATATAAATATGATCGCCTATTATAGATTTGCTAGAACTTTCGGGGTCCGTACATGAGGAATGAACTC
Organism: Cydia pomonella; assembly: GCF_033807575.1. NCBI lineage: Eukaryota > Metazoa > Arthropoda > Insecta > Lepidoptera > Tortricidae > Cydia > Cydia pomonella. The sequence goes on along the minus strand of NC_084706.1, from coordinate 17,461,335 downwards.
ACACATGAAAATAAATGTCTATGTATTGTTACCGTAAAAACCCGTTTTTAGTGAAACCGCGTTTCCCTAGCCAAAACTAGTTTAACTGAGATTTAAACTAGTTTTCACTAGGGCACTTTCCGAAAACTAGTTTTCACTGCCTGCACTTTTTTTTGAGAATTGATTACGGTAGAGATAACAGCGTTAAAAGAAAACGATTTTCTTGCTTTATTTTTGTTATAATTTTATTTTTAAACCCTGTTGTCGATATATATCCACTGCACCTTACCAGCGGTTCTATGATTGTGGTACGTACGTATCCACATACCCACCCTCTACCCTTCTAGTCATACATACAAGACTTAAGTGTTAATAAGGTTTTTGACATAATACAGTTAAAGTTATAAAATAGAGCCATTTACCCTTTTTATATAAAAATAATTTGTAAAATGAGGTCCGAAAATAAAGTCCCTTATATCGTGCTAGTTTTGCTGATGAAAATAAAATGGTTCATGCATAGTACTAGTTCTAACCCTTAAATCATCTAAATCCCTGCAGGTCATAGACCCCTTGTTTTATCCCAAATGGGCAAAGGTCTTACACAAACCACAAACTTTTAGGGAAAATATCCTACCAAAAAATAATAACTGTGATAGATTGAAACATACTTTAGATTTTTTCGGTATAACAGTATTTTTTAACAAGGGAAACGCACGAAAACAATCATTTTATGTCAATTTAAATTTGGTAACTAAAATGTCAAAGAAATTTGTACTGATGATATACCTATCCATTTTTTGCGTTCGGATATCGGCCTTTTATAGACTACGTAAATGACATTTATTATTATTTAGTTTTCATCGCGGCCTTACAGAAAACTAGTTTTAACTAGTGAAAACGCGTTTTTACTTAAAAAATTCGGACGGGGTCGCTATAAATATTGTTATTATATTTAAACTATTTGTGCCCGCTACTTCGTCTACGCGGATGACAATAATAAACACTATCCTATGCCCTTTCTCGTACTTCATACCACATTTCTTCTAAATCGGTTCAGCGATCTAAACTTGAAGACAGAGAGAGTACTTTCGAATTTATAATTGTAGTAGGGTTTTCCTCAGTTTAGATCTCAGTATTAAACCAAATAGTTAAGATTGTCAGGTTATTTCCGGAAATGGGCTTTTTAATGATGGAATTATATGTTTACGTAGTTGTTTTTCATAATATTGGTGAACTAAAATAACACGTTCGTCATCAATTTTATTCAGAATAGTTAACATAACAAAACATTTATTTAATTTAGTGTAACCACATTAACGTTTATTATTTAGTACAATACAGTCTGTATCCACTTTCGTAATAACTGTCATGGGTTCGTAATAACAGTATGTACAATATTAAAATTATTAACGTGGGCCAAACTAACCAGATCCCAAAATCTAATTTACGATTTTTCTAACTGCCGGGCACGAACCCCCGTCCAACCAACCTACCAACATAGACTGCTAAATGTTGTTGAGGTAAACTCCACGGCTAGCCAGATATAGCTCATACATATAATTTTCTGACACGCTCGAGAAACTAAAAAAATCTCTTTAAAAATATGTTAATATTTATGACGCTCCATACCTATAATTAGATAAGTAGGCTACTTATACTGCAAAAAAAGTTACCCTAAGTATTTTCCTTGTTTTGCGACCCACGCATGCAAAAATTGGACTCTCAAAGAGTCAAAAGAAAATTGAAACACATTTTGCGATAAGCATGCGTAGGTTTGAAAATGTTTTTAAAAATACGATAAGTTGACGTTGATCATGTTGAGGATCCTGTACCTCATCATGTTAATGTTGTATGGAAAAAACTGTACCCTTATAGGATCGCTTTGTTGACCGTCTGTCTGTCTGTCTGTCAAGATCCTTTATCTCCGAAACGCGTGGGGGTAGCGAGTTGAAATTAAAGCCATACTCTAGTCTACAGTCTCTTGAAGCTGTGAAAAAATCAACCTTCTAAGTTGACGTAAAAAAACGCTGGATAAAACGTATAACGTATATTTCGACACTCTCAAGAGAATTAAAACTTTAGAGTACCTTCTGTAGATCTAGAACCATGAAGGTTGGCAACTAATATCGTCTTAAGCTGGCTATACACACTAGGGTATGCCTGCGCAGTTCTATCAACTGCACAGGTAAAACGGAGCGTGTGAGGCGTTCGACTGTGCAGTTTTCTAGACGGCTTTACCTGTGCAGTTGAACTGTACAGGCATAATTGTGCAGGCATACCGTAATAGTGTGTATGTCCAGCTTTATACACAAACACAGAGAAAAATCTGAAAACTATGCATTTGTAATTAAATCATTAAAAAAAATAAGTACATGTATCTGCAAATTTGTACGGAATCCTCCGGTGGGGAGTCCGACTCGACCTCATGTATTTATTAAAATTAAAGATTTTAACATAAATTATGTTCTGAAACAGAACTTCCAAAATAATACAAATTAATTATTCTATGCTCTCTGCCCTAAGGCCTGCCCTACTAATATCGTGCCCATTTCTACTGGATTCCAATAGGAATCTATTTATAAGTTCCAATCGGCTTCCTGTTTGATCTTTGAGCCTATATTTTAGAGTCAGACAATACAAACCTGCATTCTATTTCTTCTTATTTACCAACGTAGCTTGTTTAATCAGTTTTTTATTCACTGCTTAAATAGTTAGTCCATTGAAAATAAAACATTGCCTAAGTAGCTAAATAATTATGTCATTGAATAGGTACGAGTGTGGGTTTATGAAACGAGCGAAGTGCGTTTAATTATTTACTTACCCCCATATTTACTTAACATTTTGAAAACACTTCGTGTCTTGTTTGTTATATACATATTATATCATGGTGCGTAGCCAACATGCCAATCAATTACGCTCCACTAATATAGAGAGCCATAGAAAGAGATGACTATGTTACGCTACGGGGCGTTAAAGATTGTCATGTTGGCTAAGCACTCAGTTACGGTGTACCTAAAATAGTTAATAATATTTAAAGTTCAACGCAGTGTATCTTCTTTCTACCAAATTGTATTGCTATTGTTTTTAAGCACTATGTACTCATTCACTTATTTTTGTCAAGATTTCCCGCAATCTATATGGTTGTCTGGAATGTCTGGGACAGATTGCTTTATAGTGATAATAGCGCTTGTTGTCTGACTCGACACTCATTTGCATTATTATATTGTTTTTTTAACTGAGGTATGAGGTATGATGCAATAATATTTGTATTGTAGCACTAGGTATATTTGACGTACCTAATAGTTTAATATACTCTTTTGCCAATTTCAAAATTGGTATTCAGAGTAGAATCGGGGCGGGACTCATAAAATTTTAGGGTTTTTTGTACTCAGAATGTGTTCCTACTATTTTAGTTTTGCTTAGTGTGGAGCTAGGTCAATCTATGTAAGATTGTTCCCATATATTTTTGACGACCTGTCTGGCCTAGTGGGTAGTGACCCTGCCTATGAAGCCGATGGTCCCGGGTTCAAATCCTGGTAAGGGCATTTATTCGTGTGATGAGCATGGATATTTGTTCTTGAGTCATGGATGTTTTCTATGTATTTAAGTATTTATAAATATGTATAGATTATATATATCGTTGTCTAAGTACCCACAAAACAAATAAAAAAATAAATTTGATAATATTTAATCTTTAGTCGTAATTCAATAACATGTAATGTAATATTTAATTGTAATGTTAAATTGAATATTTTATGTAATGTAACCTTTAATAGTGATTCATAGCTACTTATTACTAGTAACTCCGTAAGTTACGTTTTGCAGTGCCCTTACAGGATTCATAGCTGATCAGAATTCTTATGTATCACCTTAATATGTAACTATGAAGGCAATAAATGACTGAATACTGAATACTGAACAAGTCTTATTGAGCTTACCGTGGGACTTGGTTAATTTGTTCAATAATGTCCTATAATATTTATTTATTTTATTTATTTATACCTACATTATTATTTATTTATTTTCGATTTTCTATTACGTTATCATCATACACGTCAATCAATATATCAATCGTAGGTACTCATGGTTGGAGTTGGAATAACCAAAACTTTCTGGAACTCCTAAGAACTTGCGACAATTAAAAAATCGAGGTACTAGTAACAACGCTTCCGTCCATAATGAAGTAACAAACTCATTACGACGCGTTGATATTTATCCGTGAGCGATAAAAGCAACAAGATTGTTACGCATGACTTAATTTATTAACACGTTTAATTGTTACTTTGCTCTAATTTTATAATATAAGAAAAACGTTCAATCATTACTGATAATATCAAACACGGTTTTGACACCGACCAGCTACCAAACGATTTTCTGTAGATTACCGATAAGAGATCTATTTTGTGAATACATTATGGATGTTTTTAGGGTTCTGCAATGCAGTTTTTGAGATGCTCCGACGACAAGCTTAATAAAAACCGTGAATAATAAATTTGATCTCTAAATAACCGAGCCGTACCGTACTCAGTTATTATTTAATTAATAGGATGGCTATGGAACTACGAACTGTAGCTTGAAACAATAGCGGCTGTTAAACTGTTCGGTGGCTCCACTAAATTGCAGTAATAATACAAAAAATATATATTACTAGTTACCTTTAGTTTGTCGGAGTTGAAGGTATTCACTAGCATAAAAGGTTTCCAGGGCTTAGTGAAGTTGCAAACTATTGCACTGCAGCACAGGCGACGCACAAGTTTGCAATTAGTACCTACATACGGTTGTGGATAAAGACGCGAACTTATTTACTCGTTACCTTCACGATGTAAAGTATTAATTTATACGATAACGATTGGCGTGTTGGCTACGCGAGCAGGTTAGATGCCAGCTATTACAGATGAAAATTTAAAGTTTACTTTACATTAGTTTACTTTGCCTTTTACTTTTTGATCCGTCACTGTTCCACTTAGGAGAGGTAAACAACCTGCATATGCGCGGGCGAGACGCACTGAGAGAAACTTTACAACATCGCGACCCGTAAGGCCCTTCTTTACGAAGTAATAATAATTTAGTGTGTAAATTTAATATGGGCGAATATTTAAACTGTGGTTAGCATATAAACTAAGAAGTATATTGAAATAAATTTTGCATAGAAATACAATGAAAATAGTAACCATACAAAATAAATGGGCCCGCAATGTAAACCGACGCAAAACTTACGAGATACGAGCTTTCTAATCTTTCTATAAAAAGCTCGTATTTCGTAATGACATGTCATTCAATTTCCAGTATATTGCTTCTCGGTAAATTTTCAAACATTAACTACGGGGTCATACAGTGTAACATTAAAGAAAACTTCTTGGGTGTGTGGTGTGGGTGTGGGTAATTGGTATACGCGTGGATCCAGTAATAAGACGTAGTGCCTTTTTCTGCAAGAGTAACACCGAATTAATGCCTGAGCCGTTACCCCAAACTTCAATACAGTATCTAAGTATACTTTCAAAATATGAGAAGTAAACAGTTTTTAAGATATTGAAGTGGAGTTGGATTACACGAAAATATTCTTTGTATCAGGTTTAATTTATCGCCCGTATTGGATTTAGACACTGTATATTATGTATTAATGGCGTGCTGTTGTTCTTCGCACAAGTCCTATAGAAGGCGCTCGTTTTAATCCTACGAAGAATGTTCGTGTCAGAGTTCTGAACCCCTAGTGTAAATTTATTCCATAGCGACACGTGACGTACGTGTTCGCGTTATGTCTCATTTTGTATGGGATTTAGAGTTTCCAAAACGTCCCGCTTGGCGTGCTGTTTCTAAATCCCATACAAAATGAGACTTAACACAAACACGTACGTCACGTTTCGCTATTGAATAGATTTACACTAGAGGTACTGACGACCCTATCTTAACTTTTGAATAATTTGAAGTATGTAGAAAAAGTACTTGCAAATTTGAAACATGGGAGATTATATACCTATACTTGCCTACCTAGTTTTGTAAAAATCTTATATTCGATTGTTGGCGTTTATCAATGACATATAAATGAAAATATTATTTATTTGGTTCCCGGAACCTGTTAAGTTAATAGGATAAATCCTAAACTGAAAAATATGTAAAAATATACCGGTAGGTACAATGCATGTCGTGTCAAGTTCAAATATACCAATAACAAATGAAGCGGAGAGTTTTAAGATACTAACAGGCAAATTCTAGTTTTAGGCAGACAGGCAAATACTCATTAAACAGTGTCAAAAGTAACTTTTTTGGTTGTAGAAATGTCACTTTTGACACTGACAGATAAGTATCATATTGCAAACAGATCTAATTACTATAACTAGAATTGGCCTGTAAGCATAATAACAAACTGTATAGTAGACCTATAATAATATATACGGTACAATCTATAGCTATAAAGCTTAATAGTAAACGTAACCGTAAATTAACATCTTCGTGGCTAGATTTTAGCATTAGATGTACGATAAGCTGCTAAAGTTTGAGTTCACACAATTATTTCGCTTAGAGAGAACGTATTCACGACAATAATGTTCACGTTGTGCAATGCGCAAGTACTTATTTGGATATTGCAGACTGAAGATTGTGGTGCATGGCACACTGCATCACATATTATTAATTAGTTACAGCATCCGATTCACACATCGCTTCGACGTGCGAACGGGATGTCGCTATAAACTCTCTCAAACATCGGAGAGACGTGCGAATCGGATGCAGTGTGCCATGCGCCTAATAGCAGGTCTACATTTCTATCTTTTTCTGAGCATCGAAAACTGAGAGCTAAAGTGTGCGGCTTCTGGAAGTTGGTTGGTTTTGTTCCCAGCTCGGACTACGCAAACCCAACTCCTCACATTTTTTAACAAATAAAATCCTATTTACGTAAAAAATACGACTACATTTTATATAATATGAGTGTGGCGATATTTTTGCCAAAATCTTTTTTTTCTGATAGTAATCTTTCCATTCGCAAAATTTACCAATGGTTTTGTATCCTTTCGCTTGTCTTGCCGAAGTTTATTTTCTTGGTATCTTTTTTTACCGAATGCGAAAATTCCATTCGCATATTTTACAGATATTTTCTGTTGACAATAGCTTAGCTTCTCTTCTTTTTTTTCCAAATATTATTTTTTCTATGCTTTATTTTTCCTTAGAGCAGTTTTTTATCAATTTGGTGAAATCTATAAGTACCTAACCGGTAATCTATACTGTGCCTATTAATGGAATCTATATTTTTTGTCACAGTTGCAATTCCTTGGGGGTTGTCTTATTTCTGATATCATTACTTTTTAATTATAATGAAGTTTTATAATGACTGCAGAGCTCTGTCAATGTCACTGTTGACAAACGGCCTGAATGTTACTAAATAATTCCATTACTCGTAGATCGTGTATAATCCAATCTGAAGTGGTTGTGGACAAGGTATTTTCGATAAGATAATTCTGACCTAAGTTTTAGAAACTGTAAACCCAAGTTTACTTATACACCTGGTGCTAAAATAATCATAAACAGGACTAGCAAGAAGGCACCCAAAATAAATATAACATTGGGGAACAATGCGAACAGAAACGGTGCTTTTATGAACAAAAGAGAATGGGAAATTTTAAATTCGGATACATAAAGATTGAGAAATTATGAGAATGGGATTGTTACTACTGGGGAAAAAAGCAAACCGGGGAAATAAGCTACAGAAAAAAAAAACCATTGATAAATTTTGCGAATGGAAAGATTACTATCAGAAAAAAAAGATTTTGGCAAAAATATCGCCACACTCTTTTCGAGGTTTAGGGTGACATATACATATACATTTTCTGTAACAAACTGTAATGAAATCAAGATAATTATGTTCATTAATGTGCAAAATATTAAGTTTACTTTTTTACTCCTGTTTCTCTTCAGCCTAAGTAGTTTAGCAAGAAAAAGTTCGGTTTAAAATCTACTGTTAGCTATACTGGAAACTTTGTAGTTATTGGAATGACTTAAAAAAAGAAAATGCTTTCGTTAATAAATAAAACTGTAATACAGATACGGTACGGTAGGCACGAGCGATTTCGATATTGTATATTGGCTCAATAACTTATAACAAAAAAATCAAGTGTCAAGTTAAGTTTTCAAAAAATAAAAAACGTTTTTTTAAGTATTGAGTTGTCTAAAAAACAAAAGAAGATTATTATTATTAAAGCCTTTATTATACGAACTGTTGGCAGTCTATTTAACAATTCCTTATTATATTAACAATTCTTTGAACATGTTCGCAAGGTCTTTTGACCTAGGCCTCTTCCGAATCGCCTTTTTCTATTATATTTAGGTATTTGTCCAGCATTTTCTTCCATTTTTGTCTATCTATTGCCATTTCTTTCCAGTTTTTTCCTATTGTTTCTATGAGGCCTTTAAAAAAAAAAAACAAAAGAAGATATCAAATTATAACTTTTCAGACGGTTATAAAATAGAGTTTTCAATTTACCCATAGTTACAGACAATATTGGATGTCCATTGTGACTTAAATAAATAAGCTTATTTGTGGAAGTTTTAATGCGCCTACCATAATTGTTGAGGTTCTAGTGGCTTTATAAAACAAGGAACGTGATAGCTGTCAGGCGCAATATCGTGTTACATTCTAGCGTCAGTCAGATTTATAAAGATGGTATGAAGTGTGGTCCTTAATATTTTTAAATTTATTCTCCTTGCCAATATTTTATCGATTGACTATATTATTTTATTACAAAAAGGAGACAGTGATGTGACAAGATATTAACGAGCGGTCGCGGTCGGCATGCATGACACATGCATCCCTTGGAGTTGCAGATATCCATATATGTACTACGGTCACCGCGCACCATCAGGTGGTGTCATCGCGAAGTTATAAAAGCAAATAATCTAGCCAAATATATTTTAATCATAACCTATAAATAAATGTAAATAGAATCTGAATAGTAATAAGATTCTTTTAATATTCTTGCCACGGAATTGTTGTGTCACCGAAGTGACATTTAAATGTCAACTGCTGTAGCTGTATCTGTCAATTCCCTTGAACATTGAGTGACGTTCGCTGTCACATTACTACCGCGATTCGCAATTATTACGTACAATACGTCACTCATTTTATCAAGGAAATTGACAGCTATAGCGCCAGCATCAACGTTGCAGCAGTAATTTAGGTCTAGTTGCCATCTCAATGTCATCTTTACTGCTGCGGCGTAGACGCGCGTGATGTTACTGTCAATTAGTAAAATAAGAATGAGTAACGGATTGAACGAGTGAAAATGAGGCTACGGATGTCACTCATTTTATCAATGTAATTGATAATGACAGCGCCCACGTCAACGTCGCAGCAGTAATGCCTAGAGATGGGTAGTGAGTAAATACTCACGGGTAAATACGGAGTAAGTATTTCCTAAAATACCCGTATTTACTCGTTTATATCCAAATAAACTATTTAGAGAGCTAAAGGGGGCACATAAATTTGAAGTATAGGTGTGTTATACGCCGCTACTTGATTAAATACTCAAAATATTACTCCACACATGTCACTATTAGTCACAAAAAAAAACAGAAACCCCGAACGTGATGCACATCGTTAAATGGGTCTTTAAAAATAACTTGAATGTTTCTAAAAACTCTTTTGGACAAATTGAATACTTCCGTTTAACCGTTTCTAATTGTTATTAATATAATGTTTATCTCTTCATAACTTTCGAACCAAAGTAAAAAAAAATCAGGAGATTAGCCGTAGAGTACTAAAAAAAATTAATAGTTTAAAAACACTAGAAAAACACGCTTTTATAAATGTGAAACCTGATGGTGTTCAAAGTCCAGTACTCACACTTGTGAGAAAGGCAATTTTGCACTTACAAATACGACTATGATACGATATTCCATCATGAAATGCCAGTGCCTATCTTCCGGCTTCATCATCAGACCTTGAAACCTAATCGTGGTCAAAGTTCATTACAAGACTTTTCTAACAAATCCAAACACAACTATGATACGATGTCCCATCATGAAGTTCCAGTTCATATCTTCCGGCTCTATCATCAGATCAGTTCGACGGTACCATATTATTGTATTGTCATCAGAACTACATACAGCTGCCAATTTTCATGACGCTACGAACCTTGGAAGATGGTTAAATTAGTTACCTTAGATTCCATTATATAGTAAAGTTACATACAGGTCGACCTAATAAAAGCGTGTTAATAATACTTTGAACATGACCAGTTGAGCCATTTTTGGGTTTTCTTTGAAAATACCTCAATTAAAGGTCGTAAGTGTAGCGTAAACGTAAAGTAAGTGCGTGACTTTTGCGCGAAATGCAGTTATTTAGAACATCGATAGAATATATGTCCGATATTTTGAAATATCCATATAATATCTATCATGATATATAAATACCTCCTTATTTAAAACAAAATTGTTAACTACGCATTAACGCGCGGTGCGAATTGCGACCTTATGAGGTACAGGACGTTACGGCTCAAAAAAATATTGAATTTCCTAGATTCAACGAGTATTAGTAATGAACTCTAAAGAGCCGCCACAATAGATCACTGTTTGATCAATGAGGCACTCAAAAAGGCCCACATCTCTACAATATAGGTAATAATAATAACAATTACATTATTTTGTCTATCAATAATATTTCATTACGTCAAAGTGACGATGTCTGAGCAGGATTTATCCTAAGACCTCGTAACAATGCTAAATACCCTTTCCTGGAAGGGACCGCTGAGTCTCAGATGAAAATAATTTGACTGAGTCCAGGCTTGAACACTACCTTGACTGTTTATACAACTCTACTTTAATTAAATTTAATATTATATTTTGCCCTCTCGCGCATGAGAGGAGGCCTGTGCCCAGCAGTGGGACGTATATAGGCTGAATTATTATTATATTATTATATTATATTTTAAACGTGAAATAGTTTTTGAGTAACAGTAAGAATTTCAATTAATTTAAATGTCATTTCCAGACTGCTTTCAGAATGTTATTATGCTTTTACAAATAGAAAACTACGAAATAAGTCTGAAATCAACTGTCGAGAGAAACAAAAACTCTCTTGGAAAACAGTTTGTTGATATAAGTGTACCTACATAAACTATTGTTTCAATTTATTTGTAGCATACAATTAACACTCACAGTTCAACCTTACGTACTAATTGAAATTACATTTCTTAATAGCTAACAACATGAAGTTTTCTAATAAATAAGTGAAATGATTATTATAAGTATATTCGATTTTAATCTTAAACACATTATATTAGAAGTATGAAGCTATTACATAAAAGAGATCGAGGGAGTAAAATAATTGATTAAATGTCATGAATATAAATAAATCCAGGAATTAAAATTATTGTATAACGTCATAAAATTACAATTTCAATTTATTCACAAAGTTAACAATTTTTAGCAAACCAACATAAAAATCTTAATTAAAAATTGTGAACGAAAAGGTTCAAGATAATTCTGATAAGCTTGTGCATTTAGAGGGAACTAGCTTCTGCCCGTGACTTGTCGGCATAAAACATGATACACACTATCTTATGAGCTTCTCGCTTCAGCGGTTTAAGCGTAAAGAGGTACATACATTCATACAACAGACAGACATACATTCATTCATTCATTCGTATTTATCTATTAGTAGTTATAAATATGTATACTGAGTAGGTACTGCTGTTGAACCTATGTATTCGACCCAATCAAGCCGGCAAGCCATGTATTCTTAAGATGTGAATCGAAGGCTATTCAGCATAATTGATTGCGCGTTGGTTAGATTGGTTGATATTGCTTTGTGTAATCTATGCATCCATCACACGACGACCCTACTGCATATATTTGACTACAATCGTAGTTAATCGCTGCTCCGACGCTACGTTAAGTATTATCAGGTATTATGATACCTAGATGAAAGTATGTAACTATTGGTCTTCTTTTATGTGCGTGCCTAAATTGTCCACATTTTTCATTAATCTGGATTTTGTGCAGTAAACTGTCACTCCTAAATCTCATTGCTTCGTTGTCTCCGCGGCAGAAATAATTAAAGAGGTTGGTGTGATCAAGATTAACATACAAGCTACCTACATTTCTACATTCAAATAAATAGTTTAAGTGGTGAAATTTATAGTTCATAGATATTCGCACAATTCTATGCGAATTCACACACCAATATAAGTTTCTATAAGGTTTCTATCGCCTAAAATAATCTATTCACAACAAAGTCTTAAATCAAAATGTCGCAACTTGACTAATTTCGTCTTTTTAAAATTCTTTTTCAAGATGTTTTTCAATAATAATACAAGTATTACTTGGGCACCTACTATTAGTATTCTGCGTTGAAAGTACGCTTAAGTTATAAATTAGCAGGCATTTTTCATTCCTTTAAGTTCTAATTTTGTTAAGTTCCACTCCATTTTAAGCTTAAAAGGGCTGTTAGAATTTAAAACCCCTCTTATTTTCACTTCGTAATTAAATTTTAGATTTATCCTTTGCCAAAGCAATATTTTACTTTTACAGTCTTCTCGAGTATGTCAATAAAATATCTGAATGACACTTCCAAATATCATAAAACTGAAAATGGCTGAACTTTGCCGCTGCGTTCAGCAAAAGTATCAGGGATATCGGTGTGTTTGCACGCTCTATTATGAATCAAGTCATAAAGCGGTATGATGGTATTATCGAATTTCCGATCAGAGATAAACCCTTTTGCGTAAATAGCAAATAGCATATTCAGGCAAAGCGAGGGGCCCTCCGTAATATCAGAGGAACATTTTCACCTAATATCCGTTGAATGGAATAGATCAGATGAGACCCCGTTGTAGTTTTGCATAGCAGTGAGGTAATCATGACGTAGAATGTTGAGAAGTTGTAACTTTGTAAAGGGGTAACGCAGACCGACCACTGCGACGGACAGCTATCGCATGAAACTTTCTGCGATAACAAACTAGATCTCTACTTAGTTTCTTGAAGCCATTAAGTTACTTAATTATTGTAACAACGTAGGTGCCTACATACATAGTTATAAAACATTATAATTCCTAGAAAACAATAGAAAAATTTTAAAATCTGTGTAATAAAATATTTCAATTTTAAACAAAGTCGTCGGTAAGACATTATAATGCACATAGACCAGCTTTAAAGATTTTTTTAGAGTAGCAGGTCTATTCTGATTTTTTGTTATGGATTAGATTATAACCTGTTATTAAAATCAAAATACGCTTGTAAGTTATTGCATGCATTGCACTTAAAAAAATACAAACAAATAAAAACTTGTCTGTTTCATTTTCCAGACTCCAAAACGATTACGAGTAAATACCTACGCACAACACTAAATTGATCAAGTATATGTAACTAGTCTAAGCACTAAAAATATATGTAATTGCACATTTATAATATCCGTTTATCGTATACCATTTAAATTAAATGATTGGTTATTCAGTTGTAAAGCCCGATGTTCAGTGAACCGTCCTTTCATTCGTATGACAATTTACTTTACATATTGATATATTTAAATTCAGATACAAAGTTCAGATATAATTTTAACAACTTGAATAAATTATACATTTTTTTTAGAAAAACATGGACATTTTAAGGTCTGTATTTGCTTTTTATAAAAAGAGTAAAATAATTACCTAAATGTGACGGAATGAATTCTAAAAATATTCGGTTGGTTCTTCCGGTCATCGCAAACATTATGATTCGAGGATAAAAAGGTTTTTTTTTAATAAAGAAACCCTTTAGCCACAAAAATTTAAACATTCAGGAATATTTTAATTTAATTTACAAATTATGAACTTATATTTAAAATATAAAAAAGGATCATTATTTGTTACCATTTAATTATCCGACTTATGAAAAAAAAACCGCCCCAACGTGTATAATTTTACAGTTTTCAGACTTTTACTTCTGACATACATATATGTATAAGTCAATTCCAGTTAGGCTCCATCGTATTATTATTTTATAAACTTAGAAGTTTGATTATTTTATAGCTTCAAGGGGCTCAATAGTTGAGGTATCTTGCGTTCTTGAGAGAGGTCTTGACAAACTTAACGACAGTCAGAAAGATATGATCATATAAGGAATAAGGTAGTCTAATAAATATAAGGGAGGTAATAAATGTTAGATATTCCAATTGTAGTTATATCCTGAGCTGCAAGCAAAGCCATTCAGCTGGTGTGGCTCAGTCTTCATATGTAAACTCAGTTTTCTCCCGAGTATAATGAAATGTATCGACAGGGTCAGCGGACCACGCACTGCTGCTTTCCCAGAGTTTACCGACCTCGGAGCGTTTGACTGAGGTAGACCTGTGTACCTCTATATCTATGCTGTAATTGAAGCTCATCTAGTTACTGGTTGATCTTAGTTTGCTTGTAAAGGTAAATGGTATTAATAACATTTGGTGTATGCACAATACTGACACTTACTGTTTGCTCGTATCTAACAACACGACAATTGAGCAACAGAGTTGCTGGATATGTTCAAATCTTGGGGTCTCATCATATATTTCTTCATTATCCTAATTATCATCATGTGAAGCCAAAAAACTTCATCCTGTTTATGCTATCGCGCAGCTGTGTAGAGATCGTACCGTATGTATGCCCAGCGTATGTCAGAAGCTTTTCCTCACTATGTATACTTAATTTTTATAAATATAATACATGTGTTGATATACTTTTTACACAGAGGCCTTTTTTTATTTACTAGAAAATGTGTAGGTATAACAAAAATAAAAAGTGTATAACAAAATCTGTTTGAAGATATTTGAATGCAGCTCTTATATCCTTAAAATTTGCGATTTATTTACTTTGAACACTCTTCTATATCTTATAGTTTCGGGCCTCTCCATAAACGCATTTTATTTTGCACCCTGTGTATCTAGAACCTTCAACGAATAGTTTTTCTGTTAGTATGAGGCTAAGGAGCGGTATTCTGATTTAAAATCGGTTAAGGTTTTAATACCCATTGGTATGATATGGCAACTCGCTCGTCGGTATTGGTGCCAGGGATCGGAACCGGTTTTTTGCAAAAACATCGAAATAACCATATATTTAGGTTTATTTTATACTCTAAATGTAGGACTCAGTTGTGTTTTCAGATAACGAGTTCGTATTATTAGATTGCCTAATTAGAAATGAAGTAATTAACAAAGAACGAAAAAATACCGTTTTCGTTCCCATACAAAAAATACCGGTTTCCGATCCCTGATTGGTGCACGTGACTTGTACTACTAGTAATGTAAAGTTCTTATCATAATTATATCAAAATTTAACCAAATTGTTACGCCAGCTCTATATACAAATATTCAACTATTTAATTTTTAATTCCATTTTCACTTATTTATCACTAAAGTCGTTAAAAATGTAATTGTTCATTTATTTCAAATTAAAAGCGATCAATTAGATAAAATCTCTAATTTCGAATGGGACTTCCAGTTTCTACATAGTCTAACACCCCACCTTCTTTGTCGTTACTGCATACGTATTCCGATAAAGCGACAAACCGTTAAAGATAATTGTTATAACATAACACTGAGCGTGCCTGGAGCGGCAATTGAATTTTAAAAACTGTTGTACAATGTGTAAATTAAATACGGGCAAATATTTAAACGGTGTTTAGCATAGGACCTAAGAAGTATATTGAGGTAAAATTAAGCATACAATGTAATTGAGCCCGCAATGTAAAGCAACACAAACGAGATACGAGCTTTCAAAAGTAACTATCAGCACTTGTTGGCAGTTACTATAAAAAACTAATTAATTAATGATTACACGGATATATTCTATATCTGGTTTAATTTATCAAACGTATTGTATTAACACGACTGTATATTGTTATTGATATGTTATTACTCTCGTCACAGCACACCCCGCTCGCACCAGTACACATGATCACGAGCGAGCGATATCAAAATGAGACCTTTGCGTTTATTTGTGAGTTCAAGCGGATCCGCATCCACTAATTAGCATATAAGGGTGAGTAGACAAGATGCCAATCGTTCACGCTCCGTAGCGTAGCGTAGTTATCTCTCTCTATCACTCTTTCATATTAGTGCGACAGAGACAGTTGCGTTTCGTTCGCTATGGAGCGTTAACGGTAAAGCGTTAACTGCAAGGTAAGGGGTGTAGAATTAGATGTTATCTAACTGTGTAATATATTTACAACTTTTTCGAGTCTAATGTATGTATTAATTAACATGCATTGCTCAATAGGTACCTTTTTTAATATTTAATTTCATTTCGTTTATTGCAGAACCATGATTACATTAAGGTGTTAACATGTATTGAGTGCATGCATGGTTACCCTGGCAGGGCATAGCAACATAATTGATATTCTAAAAACTAATTACTAAAATAAATACATAGTCAAACACAAAATAGCATTCACGTAATACTAGGAATGGGTCTCTATTGGTTCCCATAAATTTTTAGTTCCGATTTTCTCAGTCCATAACGTTTTCTACCATAATTTTTATTAGTCATATTGTTAATAGTCATAAAATTAAACGACATAAGTTGTAGATCCGATTTTTGCAGGTCATCATTATTGTTAGTCATAATATTTGTCGGTCATAATATTCAAAGCTCAGATTCTATATCATTACATAATGTAGAAGGTAATAAACTTGTTTATAATAATTTTCGTAAGGTCTATTTTCGCAAGGTATAATAATTTTCGCTCTGAGGGACACAAGGTAACTAACGAACCTACCTGGGGAAACATGATTTTTTGTTTGGCTTACTGATTTTACCTCCGTTTCCTATATTTCATGTAACTTATTAATCCATTTCGTGCCGCCAACGAGTCGACGGAGTCCCGCGAATGAGGGACACAAGGTAACTAACGAACCTACCTGGGGAAACATGATTTTTTGTTTGGCTTACTGACTTTACCTCCGTTTCCTATATTTCATGTAACTTATTAATACATTTCGTGCCGCCAACGAGTCGACGGAGCCCCGCTTCGCGGGACTCCTATTTTCGCTCTGAGGGACACAAGGTAACTAACGAACCTACCTGGGGAAACATGATTTTTTGTTTGGCTTACTAATTAAGACATGATTTTTTGTTTAGTAATTAAAACTATATGAATAATAACCATTAGTCCGTTAAAATGTATGCCTTAAAATATTTCTGAATAATAATGCATAGGCCTTAGAATGTTATACTAATCAATTTTATAACTTTTGCGATTATAGTATTTAATATTATAGAATGATAATGTTCGAACTATTAAACGTTATGCTTAGCAAAAATTATGACTATTGATCTTTATGTTCTTTAATTATATGGATATCAATTTCTGACTATCGAAATTCGGAACAATAAGAATATGGGAAAGAAAGGGATCCCACTAGGAATTCCTTACAATTAAAATAAAGCAATAATACTATAAATATTAGTTCTAGTCACAAATCCAGATTCAAGTAATTGCGAGAAATAATCATAATACATACATTAAATTGAAATTCTTCATTAATGATTAAATTCATAAAACATAGACATAATTCATTGAAGGTATATAGGTAGAGCATTGTACCATTAGGCACCAAATTAATAAACAACTACGACTTGATTACGTGTTATAATACTTATAATTGGGAGATAAAATTCAACAAACATTGTACAAATAATGCCTCGTATTTTAAAATTTCTAAATACTTTATAAAATTATATGGTAACGTAAAAAATCTAGTACCCAATATATGTACATATATATGACTCCCTGCTGTCACCTCTATGGACAATTGACTTAAGTATAGAGAGGATTTTCTTGAATATTAGAATTAGAGGGTTTACAATGATTAGATTTTTGAATTTTATTCGCTTACTTTCGTGTTCTCCCTTTAAAACTATCCACTACTAGGTATTTAAATCATAATAATAGAATTGAAAACAAGTGGTCAATACCACTACATAGATTCCCAATTTCTATCGTTCGTATTTCAAACATAGCATTTCGCCGTTTTCCACAGATTTTCAAGTGACGAAATCTAGAGCTCGAAGTTCAAAAATCGGGACTAAGACGTCAAATTATTAAGAGCAATTCCTAGCTGAGCAACTTTTCTTTCAATCTCGCATTTTTAAAGCTATGTTTTTGTCGCGCTGCGGTGGGCGGGAGTGCGTGTGTGCGATAAGGACAACTGGAGCTCGGACTAAAATTTCCACGCAAAAAACTCATAAATCGAGGTTTTGCTCTCCACTGTTTGCTCCTCTAAAATGCAACCAATCATTATGAAATTTAAGAAACTGCAAGAGGAAGAAATAATCTATGCCGTTATGTTTTGTTTTTTTGGATATTTGTTGTCATATTTGTATACTTCGCCTTTTTTTTCAGCCTATTCAATTGAGCCGTTTTTGCGTTTTTCGAGGCGCTGTAAGTTTCTTCAAAATAAAATAATCCAAAACAGCAAAACATAGCGGCACAGATTGATTCTATTTGATAAATCATTCATTGCTCTAGGTTAAAGATCCAGGAAGGAAACAGTCGAGAGCGTTTGTATGTAAAAATCGCAACTAGGAATTCCTCTTAATACTTATTTACTTTGCATATTATAATAACTCGATACGATCAAAGAGTTTGGTTACGTTTCACGATATATGTTTTAAGATATCGTACATCGTCGCGAAGCTGGCAACAATCCGCAAGACAAATAGAGCCGTACAGACCCGATTCAGTCTCGAATGTGTTTTATTGGAACATTTAAATCGGTAGTTCACCAATAAAAGTAGAACGACCTTTCTCGTAATAAATCTAGATTTATTTGTCCTGTGGCTTTGGGTTTGCAATGCGCTGTCTTCGCCCGCTAAAAGGTAGGAATTGTATTTTATGTTATAAACACCGTGTTTTTATTTAATTGCGTTAACTTTGGGGTATGAGTAAGTACGTTCAACGAGACTAAATTTAATGGCATATTTTATATTTGAAAAGTCGTTTTTTTTTTAAATAAATAGTAATGAAATGTTTCATATAGCGTTGCCAAGTTGTAACATGGGCATTATATTTACCTCAACCAAACAATTGAAAACTGTGAAATATCAATCTCATTTCGAACATCGATCGTCCGAGATCCTACTCACGTTTAGTAGCAAATGTATTAACATAAACTCGTACTAAACACTAATCCATATGAAACAGGCCCTAAGGCAAGTGGCCTTATCAGATAAAAATAAACTAATGATTATCTCCGAAATTGAGTTAAATAGAATACCGGTGTCTTTGAGAAAGTAACTTAATTTAAGCTCAGGAATGCACCCATGACATTAACGGAAAGAGAAAAAAAACACGGTTATAGGTATAGTTTGTATTTTTCTCCGTGAGCTTCTACGGGTTATCGTCTTATCTATTGTTTAAAAACCGCAAAGGCGCGTGCCACTATGAAAAAATGGGCAGGCCGCATAGGTAGCGTTTATTGAATTACTACTCTATTGAGCACGGAATAAGATTCATTATGAACTAATACAGAATTCTAACAGAATAGCTGTCTGATCTCTATTGGTGCGTCTAAGGTAGGCGACTAAACGCTCTCAAACCAGCTTAACTTGTGACACTGCGATCCGAAACAAAGATACGTATTCGAAGACCTCGCTTGCACTGGTAATGCGAGCGCACGGCTAGCTAGCGCAAAGGAAGCAATGTTATGTTTCTCGAGGAGCAGGTAAAAAACAGGGCCGGATTTTCACACAAATATATTTGGGTGGTTTTACGTTGTTTAATTTAAAGAGATAAAACATAACACTATTTAAATAGTAGGTACACATCTAACAGAATGGGTTTGTGTAATTACAATAATAACGAGATATACTCATTTTTATAATCAACTGTTTAAACAGTTGTTTGCTAATTTTAAACTTTAAACAGGCTAATTTTAAATAAACAATAAAACAATGGTAAAATAGTAATAAATATGTATATCCATTTAACAATCCCGTACTACTACTGTTAAAATAGACCTATATGTTATAATTATGTACACTAAAATAAAGATATTATTTACAATAGAGTACACATTTAGTAAAACATTTATACAAATTTATATTATGAGTCAACAAAATAATAAGTAACATATACATAATAGTGTATGCATAAAATAAATAAATATAAAACAAAATATGCATATCGTTTATAGGACATTTGATTCTATGATAGAACATGGCTTTTACGGCAGCATCAGTACTTACCTAAATTGTAGACTAAAACGTTTGATTACCTAATTTGAAATGTAGATATATAAGAAGGTACTGTTTAGCATTTCAATATAGATATTTAGTTTATTATTTGACAAGTCAAAGCTTGAAATGCGTTTTAACCCGTCCGTGAACGAAGAAAATTGAATATTTCACTGACGAAAAGCAGCTATTTAAATTATCCAAAAATTCCTCTTTAATCTCCGTAATTTATATAAAAGGGTAGCAATTTGAACTTAATCTATTTAACTTAAAATTAAAATGCGTTTCCATTAAGATTTATGCTCCTTTCACGGGTTTAATTGAATGATTCAAATTTCGTAGTTCATTTCCGAGTAGAATGGTCATTGATTAAATCCTACTAGGTATTCTAAATTTAATCGCAGGAACTTAGAGTCGGCTAAATAGGCAATACAACCATTCTACATGAATTGATAATTGAATGTAAGTACTTACTCAATTTATAAACATGATTTTTCGGGACTACAGACTTTATGAATTTATATTTATATAATATACCTAGAGGATTTGTAATAATTAGAAATCACGCCATTAAAATAATACATTTGTTTTTAATTTCATTGACTACTTTTTCACGTAATAACGACCCGACTATCTTGTGTTTAATGTCCGCATTTCGTTTGTTTGCAATGTTCAGGAAGTTGTTGTAATAAAGTTTGAACTTATTATCAAACATGCACTATGCAGAGTCGCACCCATCAAGGCTTACATAAAACAGTGGATTGTTTCTCAATTTTATAGCAAATTTTTATAGTTTTATTATTTACTGCCCTAATAACCACCCGACCCTAACAAGTATTAGTATTATGAGTTATAATTAATTAAATTGTAATGATATACGAAACAAAAAGTTGATTCTGTTAAAAAAATACGGTTTTATTACGACTTCAATAAAAAAGTGCCCAATGCTCCCCTACCTCTATACGTTTTGATTTAAGCATCGTGTCTAACGTGTTTGTCGCGCAGTTCATTTTTTGTTCATTTTTAAATTACCCAAATTAAAGAGCAACCAACAAAACTATAAAACGCTACATACCTAATTATGCTATCTACTTTTCACCTAAAAATGAACCCAGGCTACCTACATACTAGAACCTAGAATAATGCAGTTATAAAACTCAATCGGCTGTTGTATGTAGGCAGTGTGTCGACATTCCTGCCGGCAAAAACTAATTCGCAATGAACAGTAGTTCCTGGTCCTGGGTCACGATTAAGGAACACGAACCTGCTGTGTTGCATTTTTCTACAATCATTAGTTAACTTTAAATCTAATAATAACTTCAAATGTCGTAAGGACCAAACGCTTATATTCAGGAGAGCCAAAAACAAAATTCAGTCATAAAATGTGTAACTAAGTACCAACCTAAATCCGTATTCGATTAAGGTGTTTACTACTTCTGAAAAAAAAAACATGCCATACCAATGAAATATATAATATATTTATAAAATCGATAGTTAAAGGAAATAGTGTCCCTTAAGCATGTTACAGTACAATTTAAATTTCTTACGTTCTTTTTTTATATCGCGCACAATATATTTTACCTCATTTTTGTTAAATCTTGCAAACAATATGGTAATGAACTGACAATCAGAAGTAATGTAATTTATTTTTATTACCCTTCAGGCTATTAAAAAGATGTATCTTCAGTAGGTAAGACATATTTTTTAAGAAAAAAAAAACAACTTCAATGAGGGAGACCGGTAAAAGAAAGATTATTGTTGATTTTGGATTTCATACAATGAAATTTAAAAGACAGCGTCCTACGCCTAATTATGTAGAAAAGGAGGTAACATGTTTTTTTTTGTCACTGCGCCTAATTTGACACATTTCAGATTTGCCCTATGGTTGACTGGTAAGATACCCGCAATAGGGTATTCCACTGAATTTAAAATAAATTATTTCACACCATGCATGAGATAAAGCACCAGATAATTAATAGAAAAACTAAATAGGACAGAAATATAAATTAAGAATATTCACTTACTTACTTACTATAAGAAGTATGCTTAAAAGAGTTAAGAAGTACCCTCAATTCCTCATGGAATCTATCATCAGAACTCAAGCTTGACAAAAATGTGCATTGTAAACCTAACTGCTTGACAAACATGCGAAGAGAATAAATTGCCAAACGTGAACTATGCGTCGTTGAAGAGTTCCGTTCTGTTCATCATCAGCAGTTCCACTTCATCAAATGTCACTTCCACAAATCTAAATACTTTATTTGTTGATGAAAATACTAAGATCACTATATATATATATGCCTTTTAAATTTGAGGAGTTCCCTCGATTCCTCATGGACCCCATTGTCAGAACGCGAACTTGACAAAAAGTTGTCTTGAAAATCTAATTTGCTTAACAAACACAGCAAAGAGGACAAATCGCCAAACGTGTACTAGGCGTCGTTGAAGAGTTCCATTCTGATTATCATCAGCAGTTCCACTTCATCAAATGTCACTTTTTTAAATGTAAATGCTTGATTTGTTAAAGAAAATACAAAAATCACTATATTAATATGTATGTCTTTCACATCTGAAGAGTTCCCTCGATTCCTCATGGATCCCATTATCAGAACTGAGTTTAGACAAAAACGGGACCAATCTGTATATATATAATCTCAAACAAAAAAATAATTTTCATAATCGGTTCACAAACGACGGAGTTATGAAGTAACATTTAAAAAAAAAACATACCTCCTTCATTTGAAATCTTGAAATCGGTTAATAACAAGTGTAGTTACATAAAATACTATCAAATAAACTAGTCTACAACCAAACTATATAATAATATCATCTTATACTCGTAGATAATCCGTTACCTAAGGGATCATTATTAAGTTCTTCAAACCAATCAACAAGCAAGTGAAATGCTAAATTCTTAAACGAAAATACTGTATTTCATTATACTTAAGCATTGTCATAAATAAAAACCAAGTTTATCATTTTAACTTTTAACTCATACAGCGTCCTAAAGGTATGACCACAGGACAGTGTCGTGATTTGATGAGGGCCGGAGGAAATAAATATCTTACAAAATGTTGCAATCACCGGATCTGGGCCCTTATTCGACATGCTAAAAGTGACGTTTCGTGTTGATTTCCATTTGATGTGGGAAATATTGTGACTTGTCGAATTGCTATCATCAACACCTGTCAGTGAACAATATCCACACTAGAGGCGGGGCGTTGTACCGGAATAGTTTTTGGAACAGGTTTTTTGTAATAGACTACTTTTAGCTTGTCGAGTATTTAAAAGTACGAACTTTGATTTCTGAAATAAAACATATATGAAACTTTCATCACCTCGTACCTCCATTCTTACCGTTACTTTAAGCAAAACAAAATTTTGTTAACAGACGGTCGTCTGGGCGTCTTTTGTATCTAAAAATAGTGTAATAATATATAATAAAAATATGTCAATGGATTCATAGCCTTCACTCAAAACGTCATAATATTTCCGACCCCTACCGAAATAATAAGTCGATATTTGCATAAATAATCCTTATTTGTAAGACGCCTAAGACCGGCAAATACGTAAACTGCCTATTGGGGGTCATACTCGTAAAAGTAGTATTTTAGACGTACTTTTGGTACGAGTAACAGAGACGTACTTTTGGTACGCAGTCCCAGCTCTAGTCAGGATTCTAGTTGTCAAATATAAGCGTGTCGAATACGTATTAGTTAACTGTCAAATGAAATTAGATCAACGGTAGACTTTTTTGTCGATGGGTATGGCTGCCATGTTTGGATTTATGACATTTGAAAGGGGATCCTAAGGCAGAGAGTAGTTTTTTCTGTACGATTTTGATTCTTCTACTTGACGCAAGATGGAGTTAGCTGCCAAATTCCGATCTTGGCGTTATAAAAATAAACCGCAAGAACCATGACGATGACATGCAGTTGCGTCGATGTAGATCTATCATAAAACGTACATGTGACAATTGCCCAGGATTTAAAAAAATCTTGACAATTAATAAATGTCAAAAAGAAAACTGATTTATTATAAAAATACAAATTATATATAAAGTTTGATTTTAAAACCAATGGTCGTGGGTCCTAACCCCGGCTCTTAACAATGAACATCTTGTAACTTGTGTGCAAAATATCATTTAACTTTTACCAATTACTTTTCGGTTAAATAAAATATCACGAGGAAGAAGTAGCCCCAATAAGGTATATTTTCCCCTCTGGGTTAGAAGGTCAGATGGCAGTGAGACAGGGAGAGATAGTGAAGAATGCGGCAAAATAATCATTAATTGTGTTGTTAGACTAGCTTTTTTTGTTAATATGAAAATTGACGCAACAGCAAGCTCAAAGCCCCCTATGAGCCAGAGCCTGTTAGGTGCAGGCTTAATTGGCTCATCCGAGGGAAGCGGAGCTTCGGCGACTAGCTGGTTGCGTCTGCTTATCAACTTCTTCCAATTCACTTTTACATCAACTCCTTATAAATTTGTAAATTAAGGTCAACTTTGTAAGAACTAATACCTGTGCCATACTATAAATTGGACGATATGCCTAATTAATTGTTATTAATGCTGAATTTTTAATGGCGTATAATATAAGACAGCGGTCGTATAATGACTGAGAAATTTGGATTTTTCTGTTTGAATAAACAGCAAACTGGAGACATTGAGATTAATTATAAACTTATTATTTTAGGTGTTATCAAGAAAAAAGGTCTTATCAGATTTATGAATAGGCATTGGCAGAAAAACAGGCGTCCGACCACGCATAATGGAGGATTCTATTTCTTTTATCATGTAGCTATATCTATATGACCTCTGCCGCCGACTTTTTCAACGTATAATATAAGACAGCGGTCGTATAATGACTGAGAAATTTGGATTTTTCTGTTTGAATAAACAGCAAACTGGAGACATTGAGATTAATTATAAACTTATTATTTTAGGTGTTATCAAGAAAAAAGGTCTTAACAGATTTATGAATAGGCATTGGCAGAAAAACAGGCGTCCGACCACGCATAATGGAGGATTCTATTTCTTTTATCATGTAGCTATATCTATATGACCTCTGCCGCCGACTTTTTCACCCGTTGGCGCCTGTGCCCAAATCCTTCTAAGACCGAAGCTTGCTGTTTCCACCTGTCCAATAAGCTGGCACATAAGACCCTCAGAGTTAGATTCCGGGGTACAGCCTTACAACATAACTATTCCCCAAAGTATCTCGGTGTTACACTGGACAGAAGCCTGACATGCCGATTGCACATAGAGAAGCTAAAAAGTAAAATAAGGACCAGGATATTTTAATTACGATACATAAATAACTACTAAAACATGTTTTCTGCAAGAAATTAGTTATCTTATTATATTATAAAATATTTATTATCCATCTGTGATGTTTATTTCTTGTGAAGATATCGAAGTTTCGCTGTGTAGCACTTATCGATATATAATATGATCAAAATCGACCCGTCCACATCCCTAAAAATCCACACATACACATTTTTACGCACATATACAAAGCAGTATAACCACCAAAATGGCTACGGCTTGAGTATTCAAATTTGTATTGAGAAAAGGCAACTATATCCTGTCTTTATTTGCCTCTCTATCGCTCGAATATGCAATACGCATGCACTCTTCGTCAAAATCGGTTTCAAACTTTTTCGACTGAGTACGCGCAATAAACGCCTAGTAGTAGTATTTAAATGTTTACCGTATTCATTTAAAGCATCGTAGGACAATGCCGCTATGTAAACTGTAAGGTGGGTCTTAAATTAGTGTGAGTTATTGGCACCGGACTCAACCTTCACGTTACAATATTTAAAGTATTGCGCTGTCATAGTAACGAAAATGATAAACACGTCAATCGGAGTAAACAAGTAACTAAATGATGCAAACAAGAAAATATTGCAAAATAGGTACATATATATGTACCGATAATTATTTTGTGTTAAAAATATGAGGCAAATTATACTGCCCGATTATACGGACTACATATTAAAAACGATTATCTTGGAAACAGTCAATAGGTGAACAAAGTTATAGTAAAATTGGTGCATAATTTCAGGGCTTGCCTGGCCCACGCATGATGTACCTACCTACCGCGACCACGGCCGTCACCTATTACTATTTTATTCTAATTCCCTAACTAGCGAACAATATTTCATGTTCATAGTCTAGAATTTAAAACCTTAGCTACATATTTGTGGCGCTTGGGGTTGAAGTTGAAACCCTGGGGTCCTAGCGTGGGTCTATGAGGAAATGTCAAAACGCCTTTTAAAGGTTTCTGGTGACCAGAGGCCTGGCCTATATTTCAATCGGCGGATCAGCATTGTTATCCAGAGGGGCAGCAGCCTTCTGGACACACCACCGACCGACCAGAATTTATTTATAAGTTTTTATCTTAAGTGTTTTTATGATATTTTATATATAAACTTACAGATGTCGAACCACCAGCAAAGTTTTTGAAGAGGTGTAGTTCCTGGTATCAACTGGAAACTGAAACTAATAATCTACACTCAAGAAAATGAAATATAGTCACAGAAAACTTTAATGTTTTATTTTATTAAAGAAAAACGTTAAAAAAATGTGTAAACAGAAATATATATTTTTTAATTCGTAGTTGAATAACATAATATGTATTTAATCTCCTGTACATAGGAATCGTCTTTTTGTAGGTTTATATAAACAATAAGTACTTAGGTCGATTTAGGCATCAACTCATCACACCAAAATTTTGTTCTAACCGGTCACACCGCCAAAAGCAGTATTATTTGTTTCAACCCGTCACAAGTAGATTTAGTTCTATTAGGACACATCGTAATTTTGTAGCTATTGGTCAAACTGCAAATCTGTTCCTATTCGTCATCCCGTCAAACTGTTCTAACTAGTCACAAGGAGGATACCTAAACAAATTTCACTACCCGCCAAACGTGTAATATAGACCATACAGTAGGTCTTAATGGTGATGGCGACTGTACAATGGGGTTGCGTATACATACAAAGAGCATTCAAATAGTTGGTGATAGACCAAGTGACCGAGTTACTAACAGTTATATTATATCTTTTTTATAAATAATGTAATAGCGTAATTTTTGGAAAATTAATAAAGGATTCATGAACCATCTCGTAATTTTTAAAAAACGGACTTTAAATCATATGCCTGAAAGATGTGTTAAGGTATACTTACAACTTGGATCGTGAACGTGGTTTAGAAGCAACTGGGTGCGGAGTAAATTGCTTGAATTTTTTTAGAATTTTGAGCGTTTCTAGGAGAATATGTGGAGCGAGCATTATTCGACGTGTAGGTGTGGGTTCAACAAAAAGATCGCATGTCAATAGTGCTTTATTGTCGTTAAAATTCAATTAATAATCGCCTTTATCGACCATCAACTGTGTGGTCACTTTTTAATTGATTGACATTGTCAGGTATAGTTTCACTACTCGCCGCCGCATTATTCATAGCGCATTACTTATCCTATCGGATACAAGATGTCGCTGATTCTTGTAAAGTTATGTTTTAAAAAAAAAGACGCCTTACTCTATGCCATATATTGTATGAAAGGAAGGGTATTCCCTGTCGTACGTCAAAAAATCCAAGATGGTGCCCAAGCCCATGGACAAAAAAGTCTAGCAATAAAATCAACACTTGTCAAAATTTGACATTTGCAATCCACAGTCAGGTGACAATCAAATCAAACCGATCCACTTCGAGTTCAGAGCCATTACAAACTGTATAGTAGTAATAAACAAAGTTGATTTTAGTTTGATTATTTTTTCTATGAATGAGTTTTGATTGTTCCAAATGATAATATCCACAGTTGATAGAATCAACACTTGATACAATCAACATGCGATAGAATCAAGTGTTGATTTGATGTGGACGCGAAATTTGACAGTTGTGCATGTCGAATAAGGCCCCTGGTCACAATGACTAGTTTACAGTGAACATTTTTTTTTTGTTTCCATGCACATGCGTAAGGTCATTATTTATATCTATACAATTTTCACGCTAGAAGATATGTAAAGTTATATAGGTAAATATATTATTGTTATTCATCGCGAATAGTCACGTAGGTACGAATCTATATCAGTCAATAAACAAACAAATCCTCACCGGCGTAACTAACAAGCAATACTTGAAATCGAGCTTAATTAAATCCGAACAGAATTAAGAATTCATGCAATATCAACAAATGTAGCAACAACGCCGACTTACAAAGCTTGCCTCCATAAACACAAATTTAATCAAAATAATGAAGTAATAAGAACACTGTACCCTTGTTCAGGTTTAATTGCTTAAGAAATGGCAACGCAACAAATTGCATCAAATAGCAAATGGGTAAAAATTGGGAGGATTTGAGCAACGCCAAAAGACACAGCGGACAACGGGGAATGAAAATGTGCAGATTTTTACTCGCATTTGAGGAAAAATTTGAATTTTAGGCAAGCCAAGCGGCTTAAGCTATCGCTATCGTTCTCTCGCGGGAAATCATAAGCCAATTTGAAAATTGCACTCAAATGTATGACGTTGAAATTAAACTGAAAAAGAGTTTAATTCTCCTACAACCTATCGTAATATGCGGAACAAGCGCCGTTATTAAATTGTCGTTTACATCCTTTTTTGCAGCGCACTCGGCCACGCAAACACTAATGACTTGAATATTGCCAGAGAATCTTCCTAGGATTGCGGCATTTGCATGCTAACAGCCGAGCCCGGCTTTCTTTATTAATTGCTCCTGTTGCCGTATGGCGGTGTGGTTCTATTGTAAAGATAGGGAGTGGCGTAAAACTTATAGAAGTCGAAGCCATTAAACTACACGGAAATGTAATTAAATACGGGTTTCAAGTAATGCAACGGGGTAAGGTGTACCTATACTTTAAAGATTAAATTAATAAGTCGCATGAAGTCGATGATTTGCATTGAGGTAAATATCAGGCGTTTAAATTACATACTCATTCAAAACAAATAGGTATTTAGAATTAAATAGAGTATTTTTCTGACTAGTCAACTCATTTCCTTTTTTTGAACTGTCAAAATTATCTACTATGTACTACTACTTTTATATATTAGTTACTATGGAATTTATATGAGAACAGAAAAAGTGACGTCACGGCTAAGTTACCTACTTTTTGAAGTTCCATCTGATTTATTAAATAGAAATTATGTCAAGAAATAACTCGTGCATGATATGTGGAACTTCCCATATATAAGTGTATGACATTAGAAGTAGGTAGTAGTAAATGAGTAACGATACGGAGAGGTGAGGGTGTAGAGTGGCGGTGTAAATCATATATAAATACTGTTGGAGCACAATAAAATTACCCAGTGGGAAGCAAAGTAGGCATATATTACGATATTTTATTATTGGGACCGTGCGAAGTGCATGGTGGGGGTAAGTAAAGCGATCCCAGCGCATAAGGTGGTAAAAATTTGAACTAACTGCGGATAGCATCTTTAACATTTCGTACAATTATATGACTCGAAATGAAACTTTGATTTACGATTACTCCTGAAATATTCATTTAAATTGAATGGTGTAAGGGACCATTGTAATCTGTATGAAATGCTTAATATAACTAACTTATTTATTTTGATAATTGTTAATAATGTATCCATGTAAATAGCTTTGCAAATGCCACATATTACGTGATCTTTTTCTAGAAGTTAAGAATGGATATAGTAAGTTATCCTTAAAAGATAGACATTTAACATCGCGGACTTTTTTGTAGACCTATGAATGAGAAACAACCCCACCATACATTGTGTTGTTATAGCTCAAACGGATTAGGCAGCGTTTTCGATTAAAGCTCCTAGCCAGCGTGATTGTTTCCGACAACATCGTTATATTTCAATCAATTTACACAAAACCTTAACAAGTTATATACTTAAGCCTTCCTTAAGAATCACTCTATTGATAGATGAAAGTCGTATGAAAATCCGTTCAGTAGTTTTTAGTTTTGGAGTAGTTTTATAAGATGTAGTGAATTGACGTTTTCCCCTAGACTTGCGGACACTAGGTTGCGTGACAGTCGTGCACGCTCCCAATATAGTTGCTTTAGATGCCCGAAGGGCAAATTACCCAGAAATAGGAGCCTCACGTAGCGGGGCTACCGTCGACTCAGGGAACGAGACAAAAGATCCACAGTATGCCTAGGAATTTCCCAATCTGCTTGATCTTGCGATTGGCCGCCAACATAATATGTATATTATACACTATACTAGCTCTTGGAGGGGTAGGACGTCGACTCCCGACCGATTATGTAATTTAAATTCCAAATTTGATTAATTGAAATAACGTACAAGCACTTATAATCACGTATAAATCTATGAATATTGTATCATGTTTAACGTAATTAATAATATTTGTATTCGATCGACATATACCAGGATAACCAAATATTCGAGTATCCGTTTTGGACTGAAAAAACAAGGTCTCTTGATACGTGCAGCAGCTATCATCTCGTTTGTATGTTCATGCGGATCACTGGACAAAGAAGATTATTTTTATTGCACTCTGTGCAGCGGCCCGAAATCGGTCGGGATTGAGAGGTAATTCAAAAAACCCGAATCTCTGTTTGCTAACATCCGTCAGTTGGCTTAACATCGCAAAAAGCATTTCGTGAGTTAGAATGTCGAGAATAAAATAATAGGCATTCCACTATTAAACATTGAAAAGGAAATAAAAATAATTTCAAATCATTTGGCGACCGGTTTGGCCTTGTGGATAGTGACCCTGCCTACGAAGCTGATGGTCCCGGGTTCAAATCCTGGTAAGGGCATTTATTCGTGTGATGAGCATGGATATTTGTTCCTGAGTCATGGGTGTTTTCTATGTATTTAAGTATTTATAAATAAATATTTACATTATATATATCGTTGTCTAAGTACCCTCAACACAAGCCTTATTGAGCTTACTGTGGGACTTAGTCAATTTGTGTAATAATGTCGTATAATATTTATTTATTTAAATGTAATCAAGTTAAATCTTTCTTTTTATGACTTTCTATACTCGTAGACGTTCTGCGATAAAAAACAAACTATTACTTAGAAGGCGAATAATTATGCAAGATTATGATGAATATTGTTAGGTATATAGGTATTTAAAAGACAAATATTGTTTGTATAATTTAGTACGACACTAGCGTACTTAAGTCTGTGCCCAATTCTGCAACTTGAGAGTAAAAAAAAGCCGGCCAAGTGCGAGTTCGTTTATCTCGCGCACCGAGGGTTCCGTATATACTTTAAATTTTCTCTTGTAACTATAATCACGAAAGACTTTTGACCAGAAGTATACTATTAGCGTAATTGTGTACAGTGCCATCTATGGGCAAATTGGCTAATTTCCGCGATCTGTATGTATGTTAGTTTATCAGGGATAATTCTTCATCATGTGAACCGATTTCAATATTTTTTGTTTTATTTGAAAGGAAGTGTTTTTAGTGTAATCTCATAGGAATTTCAACTATAACAAACATCCGCAAACGGAATTAAACAAATTAAATTATAAAATGTTATTTAAAACAGTTATCAAGATATAAGTCTGATTTTATTTTTTCTGTAATCTTTATGATAATGTAATTACAATGTAAAAATTTTATATTTTTTCATTCGTAAAATTTTAGCTCTTTCAATTGATACCCCAGTAACTAGACTTTGAAATTTAGCCTCCTCTTTATATTGGGCATTTTCCATAACTAATATAAATATTATAATAAATAAATTACACTTCCAATATGTTAGGTTAGCGTGGTTCATTACTATTCCAAATTTCAAATCGATAGCTTAAGTGGTTTTCGAGATATTTAGCAATGTGACTGACGGACAAAAGGACTAATAGTATCGCACCATAAGGGTTCCTTTTGTACCTTTTTGGTACGGAACCCTAAAAAGAACCCTTGTGGATCACTCCTTTACTCGTTTGGTTTAAAGCAATCAAATATTTCCACATTAATGCTGCATATTCGATCCATACATACCGACGAAAGCAAAATAATTAAAAATAGAAGAAATATGCAAATTGGCAAGAAGCAATTTTATATAAGTAACACAAGCAGGGAAAAGCCTGAAAATCGTAAGTTTATGTGGGTTTGCTTGTTAACTACATCAAAGAAAAAAATTACGATTACCAATTTATTACATAATGTGCTTCATTCCTGTTTATTTATTTTTTCCAGAAGGGAAGTTAGCTTGTTATTTTAAACAATTTTTGTAGGTGCTTTAAAATTGATTTGTGAAAAACTTCAAGCTCTAGGAACATTTTTCAAAGACTAAGTATCCTACTAGGATATAAAAATTAACAATCATCAACAAAAATCTACATCTACGCACTTCACCATATGTAAGCCGATGTGTTTGCAATCAAAATCGGTAGAAACATAAAGTAACTTCTTTACTAATATGCTCACTGAACACTCCCAGGCGCATCGTGAAAACCAGGTTTATGTGTAAATCAAGTGAGCGTGTGAATGCAACTGCAAATTGCAACTATTATAAAACCTTATAAAACACACTTTATAATTTCAGTTAATCCTTTTTAACACGATATCGGTTCGTAGTTCAATCATATGAACTACATTGCTTTCAAGGTTGAAAAGACGTAAAAAACATGCTAAATGCATTTCTTTTTTTTTTTTTTTACATATAATTTCACTGTGATCTGTTATTTATTTATTTCCAATTTGTTTGTTTTATTGCTATTGTTTATTGTTCCTTTTTTTAATGTTCTGTACTTTTCGTGCTTCACTCGTTTATGGTCCCGGCGGAAGACCAGCGTTGGCTCATCCAGGCTACACCATGCTGAGTCTGCGTGGTGCCATGATTTTGTGGCTAATAATATGTGCCATCTAATGTAATGTTATACGTTGTAATGTTATGTATAAGTTTTTTTTTTCGTTCTTTTTAACAGTATATTTTTGCCACGAATAAACTATTTCTATTTCTTAATTTTCATGGCCCTCTTCACTAGATACAGCTTTGAGCCAAAACATCACAGAAACTTTTTGTATCTACCACGGTTATTTTGAGGTATATTAATGTATTACCCAAAACTTGAACGAATAGAATTTACAAGTTCAACATTGAACTGTAACATAGCATTAACATAATACACAAAATAACATTTATTTATTTAGTTAGGTAAATCAAAAGAACAGATTAAAAATAAAATAGAATGGGAGACTTTTAAGAGCATTTTGTAGTATTTATTTTTTACATATTTATAATGGAGGCTATCATTTATACTGTTTTAATTATAGGATTAAATCATAGTCAGCGCACACTGCTGATCTTCGGGTAAATCAGATTATTTCAGCACTTTTAAATTCTTATAATAATACCGAATATTAGAGCGTTTGGGGTAGTTTACTCCTAACTAGACTGTGTTATATAGAAAAAAAAATCTAAATTTGGGGGATTCGCTTAAAGGATAACTCACGCTAGACCGGTCCAGCCCTCCTAGACAACGTGCATATCGTTCATGCTCTGTGGCGAACGAAACGCAACTGTCACAGTCGCACTAATATGGAAGAGTGATAGAGAGAGATAGCTACGATACGTTACGGAGCGTGAACGATTGTAACATTGGCTACGCGGCCAGGCCCGGGCCGAGGCGTCCAACACGTCATTTTCTATGACGGATTTGATCACGTGGTGCTTTTCATAGAAAACGAAGCGCCGGAAGCTCCGGCCCGGCCTCGGCCCGATCTAGCGTGAGTCATCCTTAATCGTTCATTTATTACAACCACTAATCTAACAGGCATAGATAAATATACACATGATTTCTTGCCAAGCATCAAAAAATCTGCGAAAATCGAAATGATGCCATTAGAAGAATTGAATTCGATATTACTATGATTGTGATTGCGTAAATCGTAAGTTTGTTCTACAACATGTAACTGCAACGTACTTAATAAATTACAAGGAGCACAAGGAAACACAACCGCTAGGAGTATTCGAGTATTGCAAGGAATGAATGTTCGATCTACCTGCGCTGTCAAGCGTTTATCAAAGTATTATTATCTACCTACATTACAGTAACCACCCATGTTTTTCGTACTTTTCACTTTACCGATAACGGCATCAATAACTTAACATTTTGGTACATTTATTTAGGACGCTAGGGCTCTCCAGAAATCCAAAAACCGGACAAGTGCGGGTCGGACTTGCCCACCGAGAGTTTCGTATAGCGGTAACAGAAATAGGTACATCATCTGTGAAAATTTCAACTGTCACGGTTCATGAGATACAGCCTGGTGACAGGCAGACAGACGGAAGGACAGTGGAGTCTTAGTTTTCCCCCCGCTTGGTTACAGAAGCCTAAAAATGGTTACGTTTTTGAATTTGTTGCTTATCTCTATCGCACTTATGAAATGTTCATATAGGTACGTAAAAGCATCTCTTTTGGCCCACTTCAAATATCGTTAAGCGTCAGCGCGATATTAAATCTGTAGGTAAAACTAGCTCAAAACACACGGAGACAATATAAATTTCTCAAAATTACACCGGTGTCTGGAATGTTCGCGTCCTTTCCGGTGGGATCTCGCCGTTGCGCTGGACAAAGCCCGCGCTCACGCGGGCCGGGACGAGTAACTACTATTCACGCGAATTTCTGCAGAAATCCTCTCTGTCACATAAAGTGCGCCATTATTCACAGGGTACTAGTTCAACTGACAATGATCCCCGCACATATGAAAAAAGTTTGGCCTATTTGTAAATCCCGCCAAATGTCAGGCCGTTATTATCGGTAGCTCTCGTCAGCTGGCCAAGTTGGATCTGGATACGATTGGGCCGGTGTGTTTCAATGGCACTCCTATACCTTTTAGCCCGTCTGTAAAGGATTTAGGTGTGCACTTGGATTGTACTTTGAGCTGGAGACCGCAGGTTGCCGAAATCAGTCGGAAGGTTACGGGCACCCTTCACGCTCTTAACAAACTTAGACACTTTTTGCCAGTCAAAACTAAAACTTTATTAGTTAACACCTTAATCCTACCCATTATCGACTATGGTGATGTATGCTATCCTGACTTAAATGAAGAGCTACTTGACAAGTTGGACCGTCTTCTTAATAATTGTATCCGCTTTATCTTCTGTCTCCGGAAATATGATCATGTGTCCTCGTTTCGTTCCCAGTTGGGCTGGCTCCCTATTCGTCAACGGCGTAATATTCGTATGCTCTGCACTCTCTATTCCATTCTCAATGATCCACACTCCCCTGAATACCTTAAGTACTTCTTTCACTTTTATGGTGCTTCTCGTGACCGTCAATTTCGCTCTACTGGCAATCTCTCTCTTTCTATCCCCACTCATAGAACAAGCTTCATGTCTAACTCTTACGCCATTCAGGCAGCACGTCTCTGGAACGGTCTTCCCCCTAACATTAGAAAAGCTCCCAACAAGTTTGCTTTCAAAAAATCTTTGCGTGATTTATTTGCTGGCAGTTTAAAGATCAATTAAGTATCAGTCTCACGAATCGGTTATGTATATTATGTATATATATGTATATATATATTTATTTATTTATGTAATGTATGTATGTGTCTTTATGTATTTAAGTAGTTTATAATTAATTTATGTGTATTAGGACTCTAATTCTTTCAATTACAATTTCTTTTAGTTTTAAACGCGCCGCCTACAATCTTTTCTGCTTTGCCCTAAGGTTGACTGGTAGAGAATGCCTCATGGCATTAAGTTCGCCTTTTGTACATTAAGTTTGTCTTTTGTGCAATAAAGTTTTAAATAAAAATAAATAAAATAAATCGAATAGCCCCAGTTTTACGATGTGACTATTTATAGAAAATCTTATAAGATATATAGCTTTCATTAAAAAGAAGACACCCCTTCTACCAAGCTTATAAACGTACGATTTTATATAAACGAGATACCTACAGTTTTAAAATGGTGTCATTAGAATGCTTTGATATAAATAATTCAGTTAAATAGTGGTAAATGTTTAAACGACGTATTTATTTTACCGTGTACAATTCCTTTTATTAAATTTCCATTGCTATTCCGCGAAATGGTTATTTTTATGTATTTGGTTATGACGCATAAGTTCTGTAAGTTTTTGCCTAAGGCCGCCTTTACACCTGTAAGTTTTACTTACGTAAGTCACTTACGTAAGCGACTTACGGTAAATTTTCAAGTGTAAACACTCGTTGTAAGTAGCTTACTATATTTTTTTACTACTTTCGTAAATTGGGAAATTACAAGTCTAAACACGTTCGTGTTTGTTTACGGAAGCGACTCACAGCTTATCAAACTAAATTGATAAATTGAGAACTTACAGGTCTCTCAGGTGGTGAAATTGCCCGTCGAAAATGTGTATCGATTTTTTTAATGATAGGTGCAACTTTTTCCAAAATATATTCGAAACTAGCATTCATTCTTACAAAATTGAAAAATTGGGCTCGGTCGTCCATTCTTAACTCCTTCAGAAGATTTTCAAACGCATCTCGTGCCATTCTTTTTTCTAGCCAAGGTTTTACCCAGCATTTTCTTTCAGCATTCTTTTGCTTTCGCCTTTGATTGTATAATATTATTTACAGTACATATGGTGCTACTTTACCGCACTAGTGCGCAAATTAGCATATTACGTTACAGTGTCAAATATTTAAAGGGCCATATGTACTGTAAAACGTTGTACGACACATGTGCGAATAGGTAATTCGCAACTCGTGTCGATTTAAAACACTCCCTTCGGTCGTGTTTTAATTATCGCCACTCGTTTCGAATTTCCTATTTTTCGAATTTCCTACTTGTATCGTAATGTACTATTACAGTACATATGGTGCTTCGTTACCGCTCTAGTGTGCAAATTAGCATATTACGTTACTGTGCCAAACATTTAAAGGTCCATATGTACTGTAAAACGTTGTACGATACATGTGCGAATAGATGATTCGCAACTCGTGTCGATTTAAAACACTCCCTTCGGTCGTGTTTTAATTTATCGCCACTCGTTTCGAATTTCCTATTTTTCGCACTTGTATCGTAATGTACTAATATGCAGCAGCCGCTTGTGAGTGGCGACTATGAGTGGACATTTTTATTACTGATTTAGTAAGCATATGTAAATGGGCGTGTAATAATTTATGCACGTTTAAACTCACAAAATTTACGTAAGCATTTTTTACTGTAAGTTTATTTTAAGTGTAAATGCAACCGTAAGTAAGTTACATAAATATTACGAAAGTAACTTACAGGTGTAAAGGCGGGCTTATGTTGTTCGAAAACTTCATAATGGCAATGGGCATCAATAGTCAGGAGGATGTAAGTACACCTAAGTAAGTTGATTCTAAAATAGGGATTCATTAATTTTTTATTTTATTATTTGAGTGATTTGTTTACACACGAAACAGAATACTTGTGCTTGCACATATTAAGTCTACGTTGTAATTTCAATCAGAGTAAAGCTTTAGGCTTACAACTCTTGACAGCACGTGCCAAATAAAGCTATTACACTAAACTTGCATCCTGCAATTATAACAATGCGTTTAGGATGCTGATGGTGCTGCCTCGATATACCAGTTCGTTAGGGATGCTCGCAGAGGCACACATGAAGGCAAATTCGAACTTATATTTTGATTAAATGATGTAATTTTATGATCATACGCCCGTGCGTCTCGCTCGCGCGCCAATACAAAAAACAGATACGCAAAATGCACGCGCGAATGATAACATTTTGATATCATATTAAATACAAATTGGCCTCATTGACAATGGCCATGAAGGTGATTTGAACTTTATAAAAAAAAAAAAAAAAACATTTATTTAGGA
Source organism: Cydia pomonella (assembly GCF_033807575.1). Taxonomy (NCBI): domain Eukaryota; kingdom Metazoa; phylum Arthropoda; class Insecta; order Lepidoptera; family Tortricidae; genus Cydia; species Cydia pomonella. The sequence goes on along the minus strand of NC_084706.1, from coordinate 17,423,411 downwards.
CAATATCCACAGGTAATACAAAAACACAAAACAACAAACAGTCAAAATATTTACATATAAATTACAAAAAATAAAATAAAAATATGAATTAAATATTATTATAATCTTGTTATGAATATTTGCATAACATAAGAAGGAATTACTATCTCAATAGGGGTCCTTGTCATTATGCGCAAAAGCGTGGCGCATCCGATGCCATGCGCGCGAAAATACTATACAGTGTGTAAATCCAATACGGGCGAATATTTAAACGGTGCGTAGCAAAGAACCTAAGAAGTAGGTATATTGAAGTACATTGTTTTGAAATACAATGAAAATATTAACCAGGTACCTAAATACCTAATTAAATTTTTTTTTTTTTGTTAAATTTAATTAATTTTATACATTTGAGTGCTTACTCATTTTTAAAAGTCCATTAAAATGTGCTTAGTCTAAAAAAAAGAATAAATAAACTGACATAGACGCCTGAAACCATTTCTATTTTGCCTTAGTATGGTAAATTCGCTCCATGTCTGAGCATAATACCTATTAATATCCGTATTCCATAAAACACTTTTCAATTTAAACTTGGCACAGTTCACTTAAATTGAGAACGGTGCAAGATAACACATCCATGTTCACTGAGGCTTCATTCCCAACTTAATAAAATATTATTCCCGTCCTCAGTGAATTAAATCATAACTTACCTTGGAAGAACCGAAACGCCCGTATATCGTCGTTGAGAAATGTCTTCTCTTTTCCTCTTACATCTTATTTTCAACAAACGAGCGAGCTGCGCGCTTTGTACCGTTTCTAGTGAAGGTTCTCTTATGAAACTCGTAACTAAGACAAATAAAAGGCTACACTGCAACTTTGATTAAAAAGAGCGGGAGCGGGAGCCCCGGCACGAAATATCTGCTAGTAACATAACTACCTACAATTTATTTTAGGGACATGGTTTTAAATTGGACGCTATAAAATATTCCACCCCGAATTCAATAAGGTCGGAAGCGAAAATAGTTTAGTCAACGTTTTGGGACAGCCGAAACCAACTTTTTTATTTTGCAACCGGGGGTCGAGATGGTGGGGGGGCGTAAATGCAACTAAAGTAGGCGGAGCGGAAAAAGCGCCGAAATTTTGAAATTTAACAGTCGAGGTCGGGTCCCAAGGGTTCCGTACTCCGCGCATTTGAAAAAAAAAATTGATGTGATAAGTGAGTGACACGTCTTTAATAGCATAGAAGGGTTAGCAATACGTAGGCCCAACCTTATGCTTTTTTACTACTCTGTTATGTCATAAATGATCACATTCAGTTTCACGTTACATGTATTACGTGTCATATAAATAATAATATCTGGGAGACCGAGCTTTGCACGGGAAACATATTGAAACTTAAAAATGCGCATTTTCCCAGAGATACGACCTAGCTAGATAAATTTTTCGCCTCCGAAAACCCCTATATAGCAAATTTCATCGAAATCGTTAGAGCCGTTTTCGAGATCCCCGAAATATATAAATACAACTTTTTATTTTTTATATATAGAATATGTAAGAACGAAATGTACGAGTGCCTGCTTAAGGGTAAAATACGTTTTCGGCCAACAAACTGACATGTGCATGATGCATTGATTTATCAATATAAAGTTATTTCTTAACAGATACTTACCCGTCACTTCTTTTACTTAAAACAATACAAAGATAATAACTATGGAGTATTTCATACAAAATAACATAAAAATGTTTTTCTCGACCAGCGATTAAAGACATAGTATGCAGTAACAGCACAAAAAGACCGAAGCCTGTGCTAGGGCTAGTTACAAGTTACAAACTTAAACAGATCATTCATAAACATCTTTAAATCAGATCACAATCCGCTAACTTTATTATCATGGCCAACCGCCTGTACTTAAAACACAATTTATGTTATGTTATGTATTTGTTTTATTCATTTTGATGCTTACTATTTATTTTCTTCTAAAATTAACTAGTTTAACACAGACATATTTTAAAATAAAAATCTTATTTACAAAATTGTGACGTAAATGCTATTGTTGTGAGATGGTTGTGACAAATGAACTGGTGTCGCCGCTATGTTTCGCTTTTAGTTCCATTTAATTTAATACTTACAATTGCATGTACAGTCAGCGTCAAATACTTCGTAGCAGTTAAAGTAGCCAAATAGTTCGGTACACCATATATTTAGTATGGTGTACCGAACTATTTGGCCACTTTGACTGCTACGAAGTATTTGACGCTGACTGTACCACTATAACACAGACCAACGAAACATACTTGAGTGAAGTCGCGGACACATATAGTCTCACATAACAGATCTTTGAGCTTTCGGGCTTAATATAATTAAATTCTACATTAAAATATGTCGCGGTGGACATGGTGCAGGTTTGTATCTTGCCTGAGGCAAAAGTTCTTCAAAGAGAAACATATTTTATCATAAAGTAAAGGTTACATTGCCGCAGGTGAAGACTCTTTATTCATGTTGACTGAACAAGTTTCAAAAGAAAAAGGGCCGGATTGATAGCCGTGTAAGTAAATAAGCAACCTAGGTATGTAAGCAATCAACGCGTTGTCAAGGCCCAGGGTATTTCTTACATTTTGAACACTATCACAAATCCGTCAATTTCACGATAGATCTCTCTTCTTAGTCTTATACCTACTCTTGTCAGAGTAGTCGTGGTCATTGCGGTCGTTGTACGGCTTTTTTCGCTGTTTCCCGCCATGCTTCTCTATTTATTGCCTGCCGCGCGCACAGATTCAGAGGTGACCCGGTGAGAGCTTTCACTTGGTTGGTCCATCGCATTGAGGGCCGCAATCTGGCGATAGATAAGCGTGTCAATTCACTTCAGGACAGGATCTCCTTTGGGGTCTTTGCTCAAAATCTAATTAACAACCTTTAGAATTTATCAACTGAGCCGTCTAGCTCGCTAAGAAATTATAATAACCCTGGCCGAAGACGATTCATTGGACTTATTTTCGACTACTGGACCGAGATTCTTAGCCACAGCCGCGGGGCGCTACCTCAAGGGTACAGTCGCCTCGAGCAGCATTAGTATTGTTCAGACATTTTCGTTCGCAAATTTAAGATCCTGATTAACTGAATTAACACTAAAAGTGTTTCAATTTGTAATATAATTATCTACATGTCATGTTTGTCGTATACTGTAAGTGACATTATAATACTATAAGAATAATAATTAATGAATAAATAATATTACTATTAATTTGAAGTCAGTTTCAATTCTATACGCTCTAGTTCGTTCTGAGTCGCATTGCTTAACATAATTAATGGTTTCCTTTAGTCTCCAACGAAGTAGGTCATCATGGGTTCTAAAATTGATAGGTAATAATTAATTATTGTAGACTTATTGCGCAAAGTGAGCTTGATATCGATTACTATAAAATATATGCTGTACCTAGTACCTATCGGTTGCGATGCTTCTAGAAGCAGAGCACTTAAAAAAATGACCCAGCCATTATGCCCGACATCCAGCCACTCTGTGACACTACCGTTGTTAAAACTAAATCGACGCTCACTAACAATTGCTGCCGTGAAAACGAACCCTGAAACCTTTCACTGGTGCACAAAAGGGGCAGTCAGCTGCGAATGGACTTAATTGATTTTTACTCACATACTGTGCCCGACGCCACGTCTATGATCGATATACCTATAAAATTTTAATAACTAGCAACACGTTTGAAAATCTTTAATCCGACTACGGGTTTACGTAAAAAAACCTCCACTGATGATGAGGCTCATTCAGCTTAAAGTTATGGTGGAACGACTTGATTTAATTGTAAGGTAATTTACATCTAACAGAGAGCCAAAGTGAACGAGGATTATTCCTTTGCAAAATTTGAAAATTGAAAATGACGTGACAGTTGAGAGATTTCAAAATGCGATCAAAACAAAATTTCTACCTGATTTCGGTTTCTGTTTTACATCGACCTCTGCATAAGTTTTAGATTTAGATCAAAGTTCTAAATCCTAGCTTACCTACTCCCTAACAATGATAAGCAAAAAAGATATCTTTTTCACTGAACGAAAACAAATCACAACAGAATTTGTAATTTAAATCATTATTCATTGGAAATATAATTTCGTAAATACCACAGAGATCCAGCGTACGAAAAAGCAAATGGAAAAACAATTTCAAAATTCATAATGACGTTACACGTTTTCCATATTCAATCGCGCGTTTTTATTACCATACATTTTGTTTTGACGACGTAAATCAAGTGCGCAATGAACGAATATTGATTTACAAGTGAATGAGCAATCAAGCACGAAACGCAATATTGTCGTGATACAGTCAGTTGAATCTGATTCGGAACTTGGATGCCAGATTTTCACTCGATTTATTCACAAATGGAGACTGTCAGCGTTTCTGGTCAAATATAAAATCCATTTCGTCAGAACAGAGACATCTATTATTACAACATAAAAATAAAGACCAATTTATTGATTATGTATGTGCCATACCTTGGCTAGCGCAATTTACTCGTATTCTTGTAGTTTAATTTTATAAGCACGCGTAAAGTCATAATCATAACAAAATAATTATTTGTTGTAAAAAAAATGTCTTACTCGGTAATTTAGAATCAACTACTACTAGTACATTATTATTTGTATCTCCTTGGATTTCACGGGCCTGTAAATCCCGGTCTTTTGATAGCCCAATAAATCCCGGCTTGCGTGGGGATATAGATTCAACACGTAATACTTTATAATTGTTATGGTTACCCAACTAGCAAAGTAGTGATAATAGAAAATTTCTTATCCCTAACCAGAGTTACAAGAGTCGTATAACAGCAATGCGGTGACCGTTTGTTGTATATTGGTGACTAGTGTCATTATTCAGCGTTATAATCTTGTACAGCCAAATAGTGATAATAAATGATGATAGAAACGTTTCCTGGACCGCATTATATAGCACATATAACGCAGCTGTTTAACCCTGTTCATAACAGTGATTTGGAGCAAATCTCTTGCATAGCAGCTATAAACGGTACTGTTGTACAGCTATGTCATTCTATTGCTGATTTCAAGTCACTATAATAACACTTGTGATATATCTGGCACACATATTAACTATTCAATGATATATAAGGTCATAACGCAGCTGATATACGTCTTATTTATCGCACATGCGCTTCTATGGGGACAAGTTTACGCTAGCAGCATTAAGGCCTAACGGGATCTGTATTAATTCTTAATAGTTGTTAAACGATTTCGTGAGACCTTATTTATCACCAATTATATAGCACATATAACGCAGCTGTTCAACACTGTTTACAACAGTTATTTAGAGCAAATCTCTTGCATAGCAGCGATAAACGGTACTGTTGTACAGTTATGTCACTCTATTGCGGATTTTAAATCACTATAATAACACTTGTGATATATATGGCACAAATATGACTACGCGATGATATATAAGGTCATAACGCAGATGATATACGTCTTATTTATCGCACATTAGCTTCTAAGGGGATAATTTTACGCTAGCAGCATTAAAGTCTTAACGGGATCTATATTAACCCTTAATAATTGTTAATGGATTTCGTGAGACCTTATTTATCACCAAATACTTATAAACGTCTGTTTTGCCCCAATATATAGTTATATAGACACATATTGGTTGTTTTAAAGTCTTCTATAGAAAAAAGATGCTCTAAGGGAAAGAATTAAACACTTAAATGTCAAAATACGGTCGTTGTATCACATTAATAATTGAAAATTTGGATTTATTGCAATAAAATGGATTTAAAGTCTTGGAAAGATTTAAGAGAAGTGATTCTTACAAAAGAAAAGTTAAAAGCAAACTTCAACAATCGCGATTTATATTGGACAACAATGAACCTGAAAATAATAATCATAAACAAGTCAGCATCGACAATTTACAAGCAGGTTCCGTACATACGGAAAAAAATATTGAATCAGAACCGTGTGTCAGCGTGAAAGATGACTCATTTGTAAATTTGGATGATAATTTAGAAGAATCGGACAGTGATGTTACAAGTGATGAAGTAAGGGACAAAGATTACGACTTTAAGGAAGATATTAAAAAATGGGCCATCCAATTTAATATACAACACAATTCTCTTAAAAGTTTACTGGAGATACTGAACAAACGACTACCATATGTGTTACCAACCAATCCAAGGACGTTACTGAAAACAAATACTAAGATAGAAATCAAGCCAATGGGTACAGGGCATTATTGACATAATAGTTTGAAAGCTTCATTAATTTTGTATTTTAAAAACGTCGATGAAATACCACAAAAACTTTCATTAAATATAAACGTGGATGGTTTACCAATTTCGAAAAGCTCAAAAAGCCAGTTTCGGCTAATACTATGTAATGTTCATGAGATTCCGCAACTTCCTCCAATTGTAATTGGAATTTATTCTGGTTATGGGAAACCGCCCGAAGTAAAAACATACTTGAGGAGCTTTGTGGACGAAATAAAACAGCTTTTCGAAGATGGTGTCGTTGTAACAAATGAACGAGGTTCCGAATTAAAAGTCATTCTAAACATAAGAGCCTTTATATGTGATTCTCCTGCACGGGCTTTTGTTAAATGTAACTTTTATGTACAATTATGCATTTCTCTACTATATAATTTCGTATACTATCGCTTAGTACTCACTTATATATACTTAAACAATAAAAATATTATTTGGTGTATGAAAAAAATTATATTACTTATAGAAACAATAATTTTTAGGTGTATGTAATTTTAATGGAAAAGATGGATGCCAAAAATGCATTGTATATGTGGAGTACTAACATGTATCTCATACTGTCGTTTTTCCAAAAATTGGTTGCCCGAAGAGGATTGATACAGACTTTCGAGCTAGAAATATATAGTATAAAGTTGTACACTAACGTGTATAATTATGAAGGTTTACTTCTATTTTCCTAAGGAACCCTAAGGCATTGTAATGGCGGCGAGAAACTACATATCAATGATATATCAGTAATCTGAACATGTATTAGTTATATATCGGTGACTACAAAATAATAAGCTAATTTAAACATTTTATAATTAATTAAATAAGCATTTTTAATGGGGGGCGTGGAAAAAACATTAATAATATGCTACTACTTTATCAATAGAATTTAAAGCGCAAGGTAAATTAACCGCGCTATGCACGCACATCAATACTTACTTAAAAGTCTTAAAACATGATATAAAAACATGAGATTGTAACATACCGATATTCTCCTTTTTATTTTGTGCAACAAAGGAATACAACGGAAATTATATCAACAAAATATCAACTAAAAGCTTACTAGCGGAATAGTGGTAGCTCTTATGTTTAGTGATATAGCGATTATAGTGTCATTGATATAACACCAATTTGATTTCTGCAACATTGAAATAACGCTGATATACATCTAAGTTATTGTCAAACGACATCAATATACAAACGATATATCATCAATTAGTTGTAAAAGTGGGGCCACTTTCCAATGATAGAAACATTTCTATCACGGATATAACACTCCATATATCATTGATATACCACAAAATCTGCGCATTTTTGCTAGTTGGGTATTAATTGTTCTCTTCTAGATTCTTGGCTTGCAAATTTGTAAATTAATCTCGGTCTTGGGTTTCATTTTTGATGTGATACCTAATTTTGATGTTAGTGCCTAAATCACATTTGTTTTTCTTCTTTAATAAATAATGATGATATGTAGGTACCCAAGTATAAATTAAACAATTACATCATTAATAAAATACAATTCTATTAAATTTTAATTAATTTAAAAATACGACCGATGACACGGAGGCAAGATTAAATACTTTTAAATTTTGAAGTTGGTCAAAGCTACTACGAACACGAATAATGCAACGACCTGATAACCGAACGGCTGGCTATATTAACATCGTATGAAACCTCTGACCTCATTTAATTCATATAACAGGAAAATATTGACAGTAAATTTCACAAAACGAGCAAACGAATTGACTCCCATTTTCCCATACCCTTCGTTCTAACTTTCCGGTGCCCATCTACAATTGGCAAACTTATAGTTATTGCCCTTACGAGTTTCGACCCTTTTCCATTTCAATTTACAGACGTGTTTTCAATACTCCTGGGAACTATGGAACTATCCCTAGAAAAACGCAATAACTGAAAGGGTTGGTACCTACATCGCTAAAATAGAATGGCGCTGATAAAAACATTTACCTGACTTAATAATGGAAATCCTTTAAATATAATGCTGAAGGGTCCAAGTTGTCTTCCCTTCTAATTTTATAATAATGAGAGTATTCTTTCTATTTTTGCATTTGTTTATTCTTGAACTCGAGTTTGATTAATTATAAAGGTATAAAAGAAAATGTTATTTTAAAATAATTTCATGCCGCAAGAAGAACGATACAGGAGAAAGTACCCCATATTTATACATTCCAGAAGTACAAATTTAAGACTACAGAGAATCATAATTGTGATTGTTACGCAATTTCTTATCAAAAGTCATGAATTTGGAAGAAAGTTGAGTTTCAAATATAGTCTATTAAGAAACTTCTGTAATATTCAAAGCAGTAAATTTATTTCGACGTTCAGAAGTAAACCAAAACCTTTTAATAAAATTAAAACGTTCAAATCATCGCACGTTATCTATTCGATAACGTTATAACGGCTGAACTTTGATGAAAGAGACTTGGAACTTTTAACTAAGATAAAAACAATATTTAATTTATGTTCTTTTTTAGGGTTCCGTACCCAAAGGGTAAAACGGGACCCTATTACTAAGACTCCGCTGTCTGTCCGTCCGTCCGTCTGTCACCAGGCTGTATCTCATGAACCGTCATAGCTAGACAGTTGAAGTTTTCACAGATGATGTATTTCTGTTGCCATTATAACAATAAATACTAAAAAGTACGGAACCCTCGGTGGGCAAGTCCGACTCGCACTTGTCCGGTTTTTTTCAAATATTAATCATGATTTCACGATAATTATGATTTCGACTGCAGTATATTGCCTAGCTGTTTTGTTAGAGCTTCATCGTCAGTTTAGTGGAAGCTAACAACAGCTGCTTTAACTGAAATCGGTTTGGAAATGAAATTTTTTAATTAATTTTATTATTATAATATAACAATTTATTAGTGCGCAGCACCGTTACTACGGTTGCACTCAAGTTTTAAACATGGTAGTATTGGTAATGCCTTGTATAAAAAATCTATTGACTAAATTATTTAGATACCTATAATCGCTAGCGACTGTCAAAGCGTAGATTCAAACGCAGTGCATCTCGTTTGCACCAATGTCAGTTCGAGGGAGACGCATTCTGAGTTAATTTAGCTAGCGAACTAGCGACAAGTCTATTTTTTAAAGATATTTTAAAGTTTTTTTCAGCATTTCGCTTATAACATAAGTGATAAAATGTACCATCATAATAATTTTAAAATACTTTGAATGCTGTTGGCTGTTTTCATGGGGATTTCACACAGATGGTGATATTTATTAGGGTTTCAGGGGCTTTAAACAACCCCCAAAAACCTCAGGGTTTGCTGGGGAAAGTATTTATGGTCTTTACAGCTGACTCAGCCAATTACCGTCTCTTCGCAAAAAATACGATGCCTAATTCACTGTTCGTAATTGCGTCAATTCGTTGGACATTATAAATAAATATTAAAGGACATTCTTACACAAATTGTCTAAGCCCTACAGTAAGCATGATATGCATGATACATTACATGTTTTGACGTGTAATGTATTGGACGTGGACGACCAGTTTGACCTAGTGGGTAGTGACCCTGCCTACGAAGCTGATGGTCCCGGGTTCAAATCCTGGTAAGGGCATTTGTTCGTGTGATGAGCATGGATATTTGTTCCTGAGTCATGGGTGTTTTCTATGTATTTAAGTATTTATTAATATTTATATATTATATATATCGTTGTCTAAGTACCCTCAACATAAGCCTTATTGAGCTAACTGTGGGACTTGGTCAATTTGTGTAATAATGTCCTATAATATTATTTATTTATTTAATGTATCATGCATATACGATATAAGTGAATATGAATAAGCTATATATATAAACGATATACAAATACATATAATACATCCCATGACTCAGGAACATCTGTGAAATATAAAGGAGAAATATCTGTGCTCATCACACAAATAAATGCCCTTACCGGGATTTGAACCCATGCAGGACCATCAGCTTCATGGGCAGGGTCACTACCCACTAGGCCAGATCGGTCGTCAAAATTATGTGAGCTGATAGGTACCTACGGTTCTTAGGGTTCCGTCCCAAGAAGGTACAAACGGACCCTTATGGTGCGAGTCTGTCCATCCTTCCGTCTGTCTGTTACAACGCTAAATATTTCGAGAACCACTTAAGCTATCGATTTGAAATTTAGAATAGTTATGAACAACGCTCACCCTGACACATTGATAGATTTTTTTTATTGGCTAAGGAAAATGCCCAGTATGAAGAGGGGGCAAAATTTTAAAGTCTAGTGACTAGGTCAAGTGGGGTATCATTTGAAAGAGCTCAAATTGTAAATTCCAAAACATTTTCTGTAGTTAAAAAAAAAGTTGATTTATGAAGAAAACCGTGAAAAAAATACCATTCCACCCTCCCACCCTTATCTCCAAGGTCTACCAAAGAAAAAATATGATTTTTTTACGTAATATACACAATAATGAGTTTTTTGCTTCATATTTACTTTTAAAGCATTTAATAACATAGTTTCAATAACATCCACGATAGGGATGCAAACATATGCCCCGTCAACGAGACAAAAACCCAGCCCCTCTATCACTGTCAGACCCAACTTTTCATACCCACTCATTCGCGTTAAACGGTGTTACAGCCGCCTATCAATTACACTTGCTGTGTAAACGAACAATGTCAACAGTAAGGGAAGAGCTCGCAGCCTTTGACATTCACATCAATCATGCGAGCTTTGGATATTTTTCTCTATTTTAGCGTTTGTGTGTGAAGTGTAATTTTCCAGAAGTGGAATACAAATTTTCATAAAAAGTTTGAGGCCACGTAGGTTCGTGTTCTTCTCTCACTCTCACTGAGCGGAAGCGAGATGGATGTGCGTGCTCGGGATCGCGGATATTATGTTTTTGTTAAACTTAAAAGTTTAAAGTGCGTTTTAGACCTTTGTTCGTGATTTTTTTTCTATGTCTGGATTTGAATTGCTGAAGTCCCCAGAGAAAATTCTCAAGATTTCTAATTATTTGTTTAACAACCGTATTGTTATCTAAAATAGCGGTACGATTTTTCAAACACTGCTCTCTAAACCGACGGCACCTTTAGTAGATTTTAAGGTACCTATTGTATAAATATGTAACAATGTCGGTTAGTTCATATTGGTCCGTTGGCCACCCTGACATTTTTTTACTTTTAGTAAATATTGATTTTATTCCTAATTTTTTAAACCTTGTGTCGTTACATAACCATTCTCCGTACTAGAGCGGTTCTATGTGTTAAATAAATATGTGACTCCTGCCCTGCTAGCTATGCATAGAAGTTTTGACCGCCCGTTGTTTACCTCTTCTTGATTTTCTGTATTCTTTTGTATTGTGTTCTGTATTGAGGTGAGTAATAAAGAGTATTTGTATTGTATTTTAAGGAGTGACTGCTATAAAAAAAAATTGTAAACTAAATATCGGCTCACAATATAGAGGTACGGTCACGTCTGAAAATATCGATACGGACAAAGTGCCAAAAATATGTATACACTACCCTAATAAATGGGCCATAAAGACGTGTACACATATTTTTGACACTTCGATCGTGTCGAAGTTTTCAGACGTGACTGTACCTACGCTTCAAAGTTCATTAACATTTACACAGTATTTAGCGGCAAATAATCTATCATATTTTTTCAGATTCATTTTCATAAGTTTTTTGGTAATTTCTCAAAAACGTCTTTAACGATTTCGATGAAATTTACAATATAGGGACGCATGAAAACGACAATTCGATCAACTTATTTTAGGGTACATTTTTAAAAGAATTATTTGGCTCAAATTTTCGCGGTAGCCCGGTGGGTATTAAAGTGTAAAGTTATGATTCGATTTGATTTTCAAACCAGAGGCTAGCGAGTGCGAAACATCGATCCATCTAGGTTTTATTATTTGGTAAGATTTGCTTTTGAGTGTTATCAAAAAGGAATTCAATATTTATAACATACATTAATTGGTGTGTGTAAAGTCCACAATCCTTATTGTGCTAACGAGGTTGCCTGTTGCCACGTGCAGTGGGACGCGGACGTAAGTATATTTTAAGGTCTCAGGGTGGAGTTTAGAACAAAAACGGCAGAATAACAAATCACAATTATTTTATTCAAAGTTCTAATAAATCTCTAAAAATTAAAGGAACAAATCGCACATTTTATATTACATAACGAAATATAAAATAACACGACGGCGGCCGATGGCAAAATATTCCGAGCAACGGTTTGCACCGGTTTTTATACCCTATGCGTGGTAGGGTAGACTTGATGTTGCCAACAATATATGTACTTATATACCTATCATTGTTTATATGATAAGTCTAACTTCACGATTTTTTTAATGAATGCCTGTATAAATATAGCAATATGATAGATTTTTTGCCGTAGCTTATAGTTAAGAAGGACACACAGACGGATGTGAGGAAACTGTAAGGCTTGCGTTTAAGTTATTTTGGCTACGGAACCCTAAAAATGAGTACTCGTGCTATACAATTTAAAATTAAGATTAAATGCATTGCGATGTATCTTCCCGTGGGCATTTTTCAATGAAGATCTCGTTATATGACATTGCAACTGACTCTGGCTGAATACCGAATTCGATTTGAAGATCTTGAGCCACGGAACGGAATGAATAAAAGTCACATTTTCGCTCGTCTGATGCCAACCGACGCTCGCTTTATTGCTATTTCGTATTGAAATTTTAAGCAAATTGTATATTCGGTGAAATAACGGGTTTGAGAGTGGCCCGGATCGCTCATTTCGATGTAAATGTGTCACTTGCGTACACGAGCTCGCCTGGCTATCACCGCGAATATTGAGTCTTCCCAACATATTATGAAACGATCATTTTTTCACTGTATCATTTTATGACTCTTGGAATTTAAACCACACGGTGCTCTAATGCCTGCAATATTTTTTGGACACAAAACATTCCATTCACATGACGTTTTTCTATAATTTTTTCCCATACTTTTGAAAATTAACTCTGGGCGAGACGAAAAGTCGGAAAAAATAAAGATAAGCAAAACGAATATATTATTATATTTTATATTATTTAATTTGATAATTATGACATGTCAGAATATTATAATGATGATTTAATTTAATTTATTGGATATTTGAATTGTTTTGATTATTTTTATACTGTTTTATTTTACTGTAATTGAATTTGATTATTATTATATATTATCTTAATTGTACTTAAATTGACATCGACCTAATTATATATTGTATTACCTTTTGACATGTAAAATTTGTAATTTTATCAATAAAGGAATATGAATATATGAATATTTATGGTATAGTAGGTATGTGTTCAATATTGTATCTAAGTGTGATTTGAATCAGTTTTAGGTACTTCCTGCGTCTCTCATTATAGTATGTTGTTCTACAGATTCTCTATAAATATTATCGTTGCAAATATTGTCGCTTCTTTACACGCATAAAAACCCTACTTGATTTATAAGCCAGTTTCATTCGTTATGATTTACGGTAGCAGCGCGAATATTAAAGATTCGTATTGATATATTATTCCTTTATCCCTATTCGCCCTTTCTGCTATTTACGAGAGTTTCCCCTACCTCCATAACTTTCATCGGCCCTTTTACGGGGCCTTGTTAGAGAGGACTTTTTTTATAAATATTCGTCAATTTGTTAGGAATTCATACATTCAAGTTATGGTTTTTGTGGCTCTTGGTAAACTAATCGATGTTGAATCGAGATTCTAAAGTATTTTTGCATAATGGCATATAATTTTATATGCCTATAAATCAGCGATATCCCTTGTCGATTTGATGTGGCTCCAGTGACAGCAACACTCTTAACGGACCATCGGTGGCCTTATGCTACTCCAATAAGATTGCCAATTATAGATGAACAATGTTGACGATGATACAATTGGTACAATATTACAGTTGGTTAGATTAGACTCTAGCAATGTGATAATTTTAGTATCTAATGCTTTATGCTACTGCACACACACACACAGACCCTATAATGTTTCAAACTTAAATATGCTCCAGGAGCAGCGTACTACCAGCTGTAAAAATATTGGTATTTAATTTGTTAGCAACTTATATGTTTGTTAAGGCGTGACTTGCATTTGAATTACGCAGTTCTTAGGCAAGATATGACGTATCATAAAAAAACCAAAAATAACCTTGGTTTTGATACACAATTACGTATTGAACCATTCATTCGATTTGGTTCTGAATAAACAGACATAGTACATTATAATAAATAAAAAACTCGTTATAACGTATATAACGTTATCAAAATACAATAAGAATAATATGATATCGCTTTTATGGAAAGTATTTCCAGTATTTTCCGCACAAAGTATGTTTCTTTGTATTTTATTCACATTAAATACGGTGCCCGGGTAAGTATAAAAACGCTCCACGAAATAATCTGATTGCGATCTTTTCATTTCTAGGCAGCCATAGTTAATTCATCCCCGAATGGAGTTCAATGGAGTTGGAATCAGGAATAATGTCGACTATAATTATATTTCTGATTACTCCATTGTTCTCAGAATGATTAAACGGGATTCCTACTGTCAGAGAATTCGTTTACTGTCCAAAGTACCTACACCTATTAGAAAGTTAGTTTTTACCTCTAGCATTATTTCATATTATAAAAGGAGTGAAACAAAATGTACGCAAGATATATTATAAATATAACTGTAACATAAAAAAATATTAGGAAGGTTTGATAACAAGAAATTACTATCTGAATAGGACTCAGTGTATTGTATTATGTAAAGATTCTTGTCAATAACAGGTAATGTGGTTGACAATGGAACACTTCATCTTTCAATAGCCATATCTCGATAAATAAATGTGACTGTGTACTTGATTTTTTAGGGTTCCGTAGCCAAATGGCAAAAAACGGAACCCTTATAGATTCGTCATGTCCGTCTGTCTGTCCGATTATGTCACAGCCACTTTTTGTAACATAATTCATATCTAACCGATTCATAATTTATTCAAGATTCATTATATTATGCTTCGATATCTAAATTTATAAACTACCACCAGTAACGTTTTTAATTAAAAAGCGGTCAAGTGCTAGTTCGTTTGACTTGCACCGAGGGTTCTGTACAAACTTTGAATTAAGTAATGCAACTTTAAACATGTATTTATTTATTTTATACTTTATTGCACATAAAATATTAAGTACAAATGGTGAACTTAATGCCTTAAGGCATTCTCTACCAGTCAACACTGGCCCAAAAAGAGACGTTTGCTAGGTGCAGGCTTTGTACTTGCATTAACATTAATCAAAACATTATTAAGCCAACAATTTTTTGTTTTGCAAACATTATTAAGGTCTTGAGCAGAAGTTTACTAAGTATAATGTGTTCAGCGCCTTCTATCGGCAAATCGGCTAACTAATTTGCGCGACCTAATGTATGTGTTTTTTTAATACCACGACGGTGACAAATAAGCATACGGCCCACCTGATGGTAAACAGTCAGCATAGCTTATGAACGCCTGCAACTCCAGAGGTGTTACATGCGCGTTGCCGACCCTTTAAAAATTTGTATACTCCTTTTTTGAAGAACCTCATACTGTAGACCCTCGGGATAGTGCGCGACCATTTGGGTAGGGAGTAGGTTGGACATTTGGGTTCTATATTGGTTTTTCAGGGATATTTTTTTTACCACGTGAACCGATTTCAACATTCTCATCGAATGATCACATGCAAAGGTGGTTAAATTTAATTAAATTGGAGATAAGAAATGGGGATTTGGTAAACTTTGGAGATATTTTATGGTGTTATGTTTAAAATGTTTTGGAATGCTCTTTCAAATGATACCCCGCTTGACCTAGTACTTAACTAGAATTTGGGTACCTTAACCTAAATCTTAGTACTTCATATTGAATGTTTTCCATTCATAGCGAAAAAATATACTTTTAATGCGTTCCTTTTTACCTGTTTGACCTGGTACGGACTCAAAATTAATTCACTCACTGAACAACACTGCAGTGGGTGGACTACGCTAAATCACCCGGTAGTCTCTAACGGTTCGCGATTTTCATAAAAATAAACATTTGAATAAAAACAAAAGAAAATAAAGGATTGGGGGATTGATTTTTTTATTGAGATGAGGAAATTTTTTAGTTTTTTAGAATAGTTTTCATCGCGTGTTACAATATATTTAAAAAGTGGGTGAACAAAGTAAAAATTGGAATAATCTAAATCAGGAATTTACGTAAAAAAATCGCTTTTATGTAGGTATTTATCTGCATTGAATAGCTATTTTACTAGCTATAAAACCTGAGCAATTTTGAGTATCAGCAACGTACGTACGTCGTTACTCCGAGACTTGGTTGAAAACCGTCTCAGAAGTCTAATCTTGTAAGAAGTTGTAGAAATCGTACGTTGTCACGTGTCACGTTCAAGTTTTGCTGTCAATTATGTCTCGGCAACATCCCGTCTCGCAACTCCAGCGCTACAACTTGCACATTGAGTCAGAAAGGAGAACCGAGGCGCAATTTAAGTATACATATCCCAAATTCAGTCTGATTTTTTTTATTTTATACGGACAAAATGCCAAAAATTAGAATTACACTACCTTAATATATGGGCAATAAGGTCGTGTATACATAGTTTAGACACTTTGTCGGTATCGATATTTTCAGACGTGACTGTACCACGACGGTAGCAAACAAGCATACGGCCCGCCTGATGGTAAGCAGTCAGCGCATCCTATGGACGCCTGCAACTCCAGAAGTGTTACATGCGCGTTGATTTTATCAATGTGTTGCGTAAAAAATACCTTCAATTATTTTTGTGATAAAATATACGGTATTCTAAATCCAACGAATTTAGATTCTCAAATCGCGTCTCAATCTCTTTTCTCGTTGTGAGGGTTAATCATTCAAAGCTTCTTCCAACTTGTCTTTAATTTTACTATGGATATCTACCTGGTCTGAATAGCGATACTCTATGGTTTAATCAAGACAACAGTCAAATTGAATGTCATCAGAGTCTGGTTACTTTTGAAAAATCATATCTCACTCGAGTGAGACATTTTTTAAGGTTCCATAGTCAACTAGGTCGTTTCGCCATGTCCGTCTGTGCGTCCGTTCGCGACTTTGCCTCGTGATTGTTAGTGCTAGAAAACTGCAATTTGGCATTGATACATTAATCATACATGGCAACTGAAAAGTTAAATAAAAACTAGAAAAAAAAACTTGGGTAATTTTCTTTCTTATCTTTTTTTTTACCGTTTTAACCCAATGCTGTGAGTAAGGATCTTCAACAACTGTTTTTTAATAAAGTGAAAATTTACGGAAATAATCGCCCAAAAGGAAAAAAAGATGTGTCCCCCCCTCTAACTTTTGAACCATGAGCCCAAAAAATACATTTAAAAAAACACAAAACAAAAGCTTAACAAGTAATTTTAATGAAAACTATAGCGAATATGATCCGTCCAGCCGTTTTTGAATTATTGCAACACTTAAGTACTTATTAAAAAGCCGTACCCTTTGGCTTACTCGTATAATGTAGGTACATGCACTAATAGGCCCCGTTTAGCTTATTCTGACAGAATGGTAACTACGGAACCCTACACTGAGCATAGCCAGATATTCTCTTAGCCGATTGTTTTTTTCACAGAGGTTTTATATATACCCATATTTCAAGTTTTTGCCAATCTTTACTTATTATATGTTGTAGGGTGGCCATGCTTGTAAATAATTAAATGTGTCCTTACTAAAAAAAGTTACAAACAGGACAAAGGTGTTTTTCCTTAAATATGATGGGTGAACGATCCATTATCATTTATCATAGATCCATTCTCATGAATCACTCTGTAGAAGCTCTATTTCAATTTGCAAAGATGGTGTTAAATATAAATATAAATCAAAGTTTTTACTATCTATTCTTTACTATGAAATTAACATAAAGTCATCCTGATCCTCGAATTAGTCTTCAAGCTAATTTGAACGTACACTGTCATTGGAATAACATTTAAATGATGTCATTTATCGCACATTCCGCTCGTACTTGTCCGTACATGTATTGGCCTGAGCGAAATGCACGATAACTAAATGACATCATTCTGATATCATTCTGATGTCAGTGTACGTTCAAATTGGCCTGTTTATCAGCCAACAGTCTCGTCAATTACCGCCATATTATGAGAGTACTTAGGTATTTGATGGCTCTTTTATATCAGATTAATAAAAGCACAGTGCTAATTATTTTAATTTAAATTACAATATACAGTAAAGTGTTGTTTGAAGCACTGGTGGCCTAGAGCGGTAAGAGCGTGCGACTTGCAATCCGGAGGTCGCGGGTTCAAACCCCGGCTCGTACCAATGAGTTTTTCGGAACTTACATATGTACGAAGTAACTATCATTTGATATTTACCAGTCGCTTTTCGGTGACGGAAAACATCGTGAGGAAACCGGACTAATCCCAACAAGGCCTAGTTTACCCTCTGGGTTGGAAGGTTAAATGGCAGTCGCTTTCATAAAAACTAGTGCTTACGCGAAATCTTGGGATTAGTTGTCAAGCGGACCTCAGGCTCCCATGAGCCGTGGCAAAATGCCGGGACAACGCGAGGAAGAAGAAGATTACTGTATCTTCAGTGATGTTTGCGAGTATTTATATAGAGAGAGGGAGAGAGTAAATATATTATTACAGGGCACTTTAACATAGATCGAACTAGTCCGACATTCCCACAGTATGGCCAATAAAGCTTGTGTGTTTTGTTATATAAGTTTTTTTTTGTGATATGACGTAGGCTATCAGTTTTAAGCGGTAGGTCTTGAAATTATTATACATATATAAGGGTCAATTCATATCTGTCAATATGTAATCTTAGAAAAAAAAATAGTATAAAAATTACCGCGTTGAGTAACGAGTATACAGAGTATAGAATTATAGATAAAATATTACAGAATTTTCACCCTGTCATCAACTCGTCATTGTCGTCGTTGTCGTCACAAATCATGTCCGAGGCATGACGGGATTTTTTCTTACTTGCAGAAGCTTTGCTAAGAGGAGTCACGTACCGATTGAGACACTGCTTGTGGTATGCCAGTGCCACTAAACTAAAAATAACCTTCACAAATATATTTTTTTATATTTTAAAAATAGCATAAAAATAAAAATAACTTTTGAAACTACTGTTAGTTAAATCTCTACCCTACATGGTTGTGGATATCCCTCAAGAGGAATATATTTCTTAGGTTTCATTATCTATATAGACAAGTGACTCGTCGGTTCTCTCTGCTGTAAGCCTGTATACTAGGTAGAATTATTGAGAGAAAAGAATATCAAATTATAAGTAACATGCTATAAAATCGCAGCGCCCGAAAAACTTGTTAAATTCGCAATCACTGTCGAAAATTGAATTTCAGTTAAAGGTTGCGCATTGCGGATCCAGAAAAACTGACATGAACTTCAAAGTTCGCTTACTTCAAACATTTCTCAAGATTTAACGTAAATTGGATGTAAAAAAGAGCGAAAACCATCCAGGTCAAGTCATAACTCCGCCGTGGCCGGCGGCTAAAAAACCGACACAAAGCGTGCTACATCCAAATTTCCCTCCGCAGTGTCTTGTTTTCCTCATTTCCTGCAACAGCGGCAGGAAATAAAATCGCCATCAAGCCGGTGCTGGTAATTTAAAAATAATGCCGCAAAAATTCGTAGGAATGCGAATTTGGAAGCAAATTGCGGTGAGCACAGAACAGGCGCCGGCTGGACGCAGACGGGTCTAGTTAAGAGGGAAGTATACAAAAAGAGAAAACGTTTTTCTACTTCTAAATATTTTCCATTCTCCATGATTTTTTAGTATGTTATTGACACAACGAAAAACTAGGTTTATACATTTTGAATTTTTTCAAAATTTGCAAAACAAAAAAATACATTTCTTTTTATAAAAAACCTATAATATATTATGCTGAAGCGATCGACATCAAAAGTAAAGTGATTTGTTAAGATTTTGTTAGTGGAAAACGTTTTCTCCCGAAATGGAATTGTAGGTACTTTGCGTATATTACCTCACCTTTCTTCCATTTATAGGTACTTTCAAATAACAAAATTGCACTTGCCTGTCCGTTAACTACCTATGAAAGAAATTCTAGGAATTCTTAAATAAACTTAATTAAAAAAACTAGGTAATTCTTCAATTTAGTCCAGATGTTTTAATTTGTTGAAGAAATTAAAAGACATGTATCAAAAGTATATCCATAAAGCATTATTTTTAGTGTGGAATACAAGTTTGATACTCACCTGGAAATGATACAAATATGAATTGCAAACGCGGTTGTAACATTATCAACGTCGTGGGCGTGACGTGCCTTACAAATCTAAATGAAATTTCAAAAAGGTGCGTACTAATTAAATTACTAAATATCTTATTTAAATAGCCAAAGCTATTAATTTATTGATTGTTAACATGAATTTCACTGCCGCGCTTACTAATTCAAGACTTATTTTATAGTTGTAAACCCCGCCACGGTGGTGACTATTCGAAACGTGTTTGATTTAACTTTAGAACTATAGATATGATCTCCCAGGTTTGTACAAGCTCCCTTATCTACAATTTCTATATCTATAAACCGGACAAACAGATTCAAACTTCATAAACCGACTAAAATATAAGGTGGTAGATAAATATTACTACTCAATAGCTGAATTTATGGAGGATGATAATATGTAACTCGTTGTTAAACATAATTCTTTAATAGGTATAGTATACTCTAGTCCATAGGTAATAAGTATAGTTATAATTACAGTTTTGAATGATTTACGGGTAGTAGACTACTACTAAGTACTAAGTAGTAATATTTATAATTAATTTTATTTGTTATAACTAAAAATATTATTATTGCTTACTTGGTTGGAAGTGCAATTTAGAAAATTAGAAATAATTGTTATCTAAGTAAGATATTGTATTGTGAACAACATGTTTTGCTACATCCTTTCCAGGGTCCTTTATGTACCTATATATGTATCATACTGGTATGCAAATAAAGATCTCTATCTCTAAAAAGTCATCAATAATGTACACTGATCATCACAATGCTCCATCTACCATTGTAGTAGAACAGGCATTATAAAATTAATTCAAACAAACAATTGAAAACTATAACAAGTCAATGCCATTTCAATCAATAGTCCAAGATCACTCTGAGATACCACAGCTTTTTTTTCATTATATAATATAAGTACACACTTATAATATTTTTCAAACTCGATGGGTAGCGTGACAGATGCCATCTCCATATATTTGTATTGAGATGACATCTGTCAGCGTATTATACATGGTGCTTTTTTTTTACTCCGTTAACTTCAGGTTATGGCTAACATTTAAGGAAACAGAATGGCATAGTTCATTTTTTTTTTTCTTAAAAAGTAATTAATAGTGTTGTTGCTACACGGACATTATATTTAAATCTACCAAACAATTGAAAACTATGTCAAATCAATGACATTTCGAATAACGATCGTCCGAGATAGTATTTGCGTATATTAGGAAATGTATGAATCATATTAAACACTTAATCAATATGTAAACCGGGCCTAAGGTAAGTGTATACGATAGTAGGGGCCTTATCACATAAAAATAAATTATCTCCAAAATAGAGTTAACTTCAAGTAGAATACCCGTTTCTTTATGAAAGTTACTTAATTTATAAGCCCACACGGACTTTTAAAAAACACCGTGTATGTGACGACCGATCAAAAAATAGAAGAACTAATCCATTTAATTACTAAATTTTTTGTCACTTCGAGGTTAATCTTAAGATTTTATTTAACAATGAACAACCTAAGATCATTCAACTTTTTTAGTCTGTAATATGTACTTTAAAATAATACTTTAGTATTTTTAATCTTACTTGTTTTATATGCCATACTTATTTCCTATAAATTAAAAGTATAAACATCTATTTAAAAATCGACCAAGTGCGTGTCGGACTCGCACGGGAAGGGTTCCGTACCATTATCTATAAAAAACGGTCACCCATCCAAGTACTGACCCCGCCCGACGCTGCTTAACTTCGTTGATTGGATGAGAACCTCGAGATTGGAATGAAATATTTATTTTATTCTGTTTTTAGTATTTGTTGTTATAGCGGCAACAGAAATACATAATTTGTAGAAATTTCAACAGATTAACTATCACAGTTCATGAGATACAGCCTGGTGACAGACGGACAGAAGGACAGCGGAGTACTTGGGTACGGAACCCTAAAAATTGACATAGATTTTCTTAGATAACTTAAGCTATTCTTACATGTAACAAAATAGCATAAGAATAAGAATCACCCGGTAATAGTTTTAATTGTATTCTTTTCATCATAATTTAATAGGTAAAAAGTTATTTTTAAGTCATTTAAAGTATTCCCCTTTGATGCTTCGCACGTGTCTCAAGAGTCGTAGGTACTCAAAACTAATCAACATTGGTTGTTATACTGCTCTCAAAGAGGTTTATGTGCTTATCAGACTCGAATTAGAACGTGATCCCCTGAAAGGAGTATTTTATAACGAAGCTTTTAAGTGGATTTGGTAATTGTATTAAGTTCAATTTATACTACAATATTGTCGAGCATGTCAAGTTGGGTATCTATACCAAGTGGAGTCCCCCAAGGGTCTTTATTGGGGCCACTTTTATTAAACATCTTTGTGAACGATATAAGCCAGTTCTCTAAGTTGCTCAGCTTTGCTGACGACATGAAATTTTTTGCTTAAATTACCTCACCGGCTGATGCATGTGCATCTCTTAAACGAAATAACAGTTATGTTATTTAACTGCAATTACTAAATATGACGAAGCCTGTTGCAGATATAATTAGTGATATGTTTGGGAAGAAACATGTTCCTGATTTGAATTTGTAGGCACCTGACGATGCCTGCGAGCTGCGTTGCGAATATCTTACATATAAACTTCATTATTTTATGGTTTTGTTTTGATAACTCAATAAAATATGATTTGAAATAATATATATGTCGGGAATTGTGGGCTTATCATACTAGAGGCAGCACATCAGAACCTTGAATGGTGGATGACAAGGGCTTTCAATGAAATGCGATATTTAACTCACAGTCTTTACTAGACTGATTACAAATCATAGCGCACGTTCAATTTCTTATCTTAAACAACCAGTGGTTTTGATCCAGGAACCACCACATCAGACATCATATTTTCCCGTTCGTTCTCGTCTGGAGATGACTTGATAGCATAACTTCAATTGTTCTGGATTTCATTTCAGAACTCATTTCTCGGCCAACCTGACGAAAGTATGTTCTCGTTAAGGCCATGAATTTAACCCTTATCCAGGCCGCACCAATCTACAAGGTTTTACCAAAAAATCCAAATATAAATTAATACTTTTGCTCCTACTCATCTCGCGCACACGGTGAACAAAGCAGGCGCAGCGGCTGAAAGTGCGGCCAAGTTAAAACAGCAAATACGCCAACCTCGAGCAAGTGTACGATTTTGTCCCGGTTGCCGTTGAGACGGCGGGGCCTTGGTGTGCCGAGGCCAAAGACTTTATCAAGAGCATAGGGCGTCGGCTGAAAGTAAGGGGCTGCGACCCTCGCTCTGGTTCTGTCCTGGTCCAACAGATATCACTGGCCATTCAGCGAGGCATTCCCGCCAGTATTTTTGGCACTTTTGGTCCGGGTAAAAATCAGAATGGAGGGTAGGTTTCTATTTGTTGATTGCTTTATATTATATAGATACTAGGTAGGCCGTTGACGAAACGTGTTGTGGATATATATTTTGTAGGATAGGTGCATATTACGATGACGAAGCGTGTTGTGGATGGTTTTTTTTTTGCTTGTTTACGTATATATTGACGAAGCCTGCGTCGTTTATCTGACATCTGTCTTGATATGATTTTAATTGTGTTTTTAATAAATGTGAAAATAATTTAAATTAATCCAGGTTTGATGATTCATTTTAAGACTAGACACATTCCCCTAAAATGTGATATAATTTGAACTTTAAATTGGAACGCTGAAGTTGAAATTCTATTGGCGCGTATGTGTTCGATAAATCGCACTATGCCTGGAAAAGGGTTAACTCTTGCAATAATACTATTAACAAAATCATTGCTGTGAATGAACCAGTTCCATAGCACCATACTCAATCAGACCATATATCAACGGAAATGGGGTATGGAGTAGAGATACATTTCGAACATTTCATTAAGAAACTTAAAATTCAACCATCCACTTAGTTCAAATACGTTACTGTCCACTACTCAAAACGCAGAAACAATGGGACACAAAATGGTGACACATATTCTCCGGAGCTCTGAATTTTCTATTTTAGTAGCTCTAAAACTGCCGTACAAACTAAATAACTATTCCAAGGAATTTATGATATGTCGGCCCCCAAAGACGGAGCTGAATAAATTTTATTAAATCCGGACAAGTTTACGACTAGTCGCGTCAGCGTTCATCTACCTACTGGGATAAAATGAGCTTTTTAATAAAATAAATCACGGCTTACCTGGAAGGTTCGCTAGGTTACCGGTCCGTTTTACCGTGTGCTTGTGGACCTGCAAAATGTGGGGGACATAATAGATACGTACACATGATTCGCCTTATTCACTGGATATGAAAACTATTATGATTAGGTTAAAAGTTATTGAAACTTTTTCCTGTAGACGAATCACTTATGTTCGAGACATTATTTGGAGCTGGAGAAATCGGGGATGTTTTTGGAACTGAAGCAATTATATATGTAAGTACCCTTTCACTCGACAACATCAAAAAATGGACAAATATCAAAGGACAATCAGAAAAGACTTTACAAAGATGGCCACCGACGCCCGCTAGGGCATGGCAGCGGAAGAAGAATAAATAGCCTAGTACTCACAAAACAGGCCTTATTGAGCTTACTGCAGGACTAAGCAGATTTGTGTAAGATAGTCCTTCAATATTCATTTATCTATTTATTAATACTATTTATCTGATTCGATAAACCAGCAAATGATTGTTATATTCGTAAATAAGGCTAACCCATACGCAACGAAAGTGATTATTATTTTATCAACGTGTTGCTATACTTGCTATCAGTTTGCACTAGCGATCGGTATCTGGGGTACCTCGAATAAGTCTAAAATTCTTTCATATCCTATATTCAACCTCCACGATTATATTGAGCCGTCCCGAAAAGAATATTGATTGATAAACAAATACTGTAACTGGAACTTATACCACGTTTTGTCTGCATTCACAACTAAAATATAACACCCGTCATTTACCGCTTTGTGATAAAAACCCCATTTTAGTTCTATAGCAACTTGTAACTGCTTTTTGATCTCTCTATCACAGCGTTATGGCGTACTACGGCACATTAAACGCCCCAGTAAGCGAGTTGAGGCTTGATTTTAGTAACAGTAAGCCTACAATTAACCTCTGTGAACGCTTATAATAAATGTTTCAATAAATCAGCTAAATTGCCCTTTATTACGCATCTTACGTCTCTTTAATTGAGACAAGCTACGCGCCGGGAGCTGAATTTTCGGAAATTTGCTTGGAAACGTAAGAAGGCACTTCAGGTTAAATTCGATCAATAGTCCGACTTGTAAGCTCAAAGTACAGCTCTCATCCAGAAGAAAGAATACAACTTGGCGTGCGTGTAGCTTGTGTTGGTAAGAAAAAAACAGAAGCAGTAGCAACTTGTCAAGTCAAGTAGGTAATTTTTACTCTTTTCCCCACTTTTGTGGCCCATTTTGCCACGTCGGTGGCAAACAATTGTAAGCCCGCCTGATTGTAAGCAGTCACCGTAGCCTATGGACGCCTGCAACTCCAGAGGTGTTACATGCGCGTTGCCGACCCTTTAAGAACCTCATACTGTAGACCCTCGGGAAAATCTCGGCAAGCTCATTCCACAGCCAGAACGCGCGGGAGGAAATTCCTGTTTCATTTTCATTAGAAAAATGTGACTTTGAATCTGGAAAGGTACTTTCGGGATATGGAGTTATTGATATTTCCTAAAACTAGATCAAATTTTCTTTAGATAGGTATCTAAAGAAAAAGGAACCAGATCTATAAGCACAACCATATTTTTTTATAATTTTGTGAATCTGAAAATGTCGAAATGTACAAGTTGAAAATCGCATTTGAAGTTTATGGTCGTGAAAAATATAGTTCTAAATAAATAAAAATATACTTCGCAGTAGTGCGAGGTTTCGTAGCAATTGATATCAAGCTAATCTGATAACATTCAAGAAAATCAAGATTTATAATACGTGCCTCATGTCAAAACCGGATTTTCAAAGTTATTGATGAATTTAAGAAAATATGACTTAGATAACTAATTAATCACCATGGTTAGTTTTGTTAAGGTATTAAAAGAGGAATAAAATATAATTAAACTTCGTACATTTAATATTTTATATTTTAATTTGAAAATTAACAATCAGGTTGTATGAATCCTTAAAACGAATAAAATCAACTTTAATTAGATTTTTTTTAAATAATATCACACAATCACAATGATAGAAACCATTTTAGACAAGAAGCCACAGAATAGAGCAATGCTTTGGTCTATTTTTCGATAGATAAGTTTAGAACTTTAATGATCAATTTCTATGGGCAAAAAAAGGGGACAACTTTCGGGGTTTACTAAAGTTTAGTGTCACAAGTAATAAAATTGCTGTAAATAGCAATTTTATTACTCTCTATGGATTAGAAAAATGTATATATTGTCCACACTGAATTACTACGACTACACTTGTATATTCTAGAGCAGGTACAATTTTGGTGCTAAACCACAAAAGCTAATTAGCTTAGACAAAATATGCCAGATGCTAAATGGATAATTTTGATGCCTATGCGAGTGAAAATATGCCAAGTTGGCAACACGTATGAACGCACGCGCCGCGCCGCGACCTGAGCCGCTAAAAAGTATGAAATGACGAGTTTTACCGTCTGTAACGTAGCGTCCTAAAGTTGTACCCTCAGTAGTAAACTTTACGAGTTTCTAAAAGTACTGAAGAAACGTTTTTAACGGGTAATTATTTTACGTACATGTTTTCTAGGGTGTTAATAATTGATTTATAAAAGAAGAAAAAAATCGGTATATTTCAACCACTTCACAAAATTGCGAATATCTCGGAAACTAGAATCACGAAACTTGTATCTTTTACTAAACACAGTTACAAATGATTAACCTTTTCGACGCCATGTCAAACACAAAAGCTGTCACTCGGACGCCACGTCACCGAAGTGTCAATTGAAGTTGAACTTTATGCATATACACGTAGGTCTATATTGCTTTGTGGTCTGTGTCGGATTAATCCGTCTTTGGCGTTGGACCTAAGGTGCGGATATATCCGTCATTGGTGACAAAAAGATTAAAGTAACAACAAAACTGCCAATGTAGAATTAAAAATTCTTTTATTACAAAATATTATACGTAGTTTTTCTACCACACGTTAAAATAGTGTGAAATCCATGACCAAATAATTGTGAAAAAAAGTGGTTGAGTACACACCTTTGTAGTTGAGATAAAGTTGCAAAACTTACGCGTTTTTTATCGAGATAATAAGTGTAACAAAATATGGGGGTGTCAATGCCATGTTTTATTCTGGTTAGACTTTGATTTTTTTTCTATACAAACACCTTAGTTACACCATTTATAACAATTATAACTTAAATTTTATAACAATTATATTTTGGATTAAATAATGGCAATAATTCATTCATTCATTTCATTTTTGAATCTGTATTTTTTTCGTAAAATCGTGGTGTATATCGTTTTCCCGGTTGTAGAGGGTTTGGATTTCGAAAATTGTGAAATTTATTGACTGGCGCCGTGATCGCTAGTTTTACGATTAAAATAGATACTTAGCAACAAGCGAAGAAATGACTTTATGTGTAATGTGTTAATATATTTTTGGAACGTTGGCTTGTAAAGATGTCGTAATCTCGACAATACCTACACAAATCGTGTAGGTTTACATACTTGTAAACATTCCTTAGTGTAGTTTCAGGGTCTGTGACTCATTAACTCCTTGGTAATGGACGGCAGGTGGGGCTCTCGCACCCGTATTCGTGCCCGCTTCCTTTGTTAATCGGGTTTTAATCGCTTTCCTATCCCTAAACTAAAATCGTAAATCTGCAAAATTCGTCCCCGATTCCGTTGCCGAATTAGGCATCTTGCGAAACTTGCCGAATAAATTACGGGGAGATAAGTTATTCTATTCCATTGTATCGAATATCGAATCAAAATTGTATAGAACGCTTATTAATTTTACTTTGCTTCAGGCTTTTGTATTACCAAAGTTGTTAAGGGAACAAACTCAAACTTTATCTGGACCTAACGCTAATTATATTTCATAAATGTATGCTGCTTTTATTTCTTTTATTTTCATGCTTTTGATCACAGACAATGTTTACGCGAGAATACCTGCTACTGTAAATGTAATGTATTAAAAGTACATTTATATTTTATACTTATACACATTTGTATTTGATTTAAAGCTACATGTGTCTTTATCTATCACAGTTACATGACTTACTTACATGTACTGTCACAGTATAGATTGCTCCAGTTAAGGTGCCATAGGAACAGAGAGCGGAGTTTTTGAAAAACTTACCGCTTTTTATATAACAATAGGATTGTCAAAAATTTAACTTACAATCTTTTTTCTCTAGGGACTTCCACTATTTTTTTCGCTTAATAAAAAAAAATAACGAATATAGGTAGGTAAAAAACGCACTTTAAAAATTTGTAACAAATATGTATAAAGTTGTAAATTTGTAATATGCACGAAGCCTAAAAACATGGAAATTGTATATAAAAATGCGCAATTTTATTTTTGAGGGATCTCTTCGATTAGTTCTGTCTTTTTGTAACTTACAACAAATTAAAATTCAAAAACATGATATCACCGGATCCCGAGCACGCAAATCCATCTCGGTCACACGCTTACGCACAGTGAGTATGAACGAAGCTACGGGGCCGTAAGACGAATGTATACAATTTACTACAGGCAGCCAGACGAAGTGCTGACCGCACTTGCCGCGACACACATCGGCACTCACAACTTTATCAAGCATTTGCAGCAAATGAGACCCGCAAACATACCTACCCGTTTTCTTAACATGTCACTAATGCAATTTGGATATCATACCAAATTATTGATATAGTTACCTAGTCGAAACTCGGGACAAGGTGATATTTGTAATCTATTAAATTCTAGTGTAACATGGTTGAATCTAATAATAATAATAGTGTCAGTGAACGGTCTCATAGCGAAGAGTCTCGACCAACAACTAGAGAGACTCGCTGGGTGGATGGATCAAGGGTCAGATGCAGAAGGCGGTAGTCCTGGACACGGCGCGTATAGTACGTCGGTTCCTCTCTCTGCAGCCCTGACCACCGGCAGCTTAGGCCCTGCCCCGCTGTCGGCGGCACCCTAGGTTAGGTTTTTTATAATGTGTTTATATGTTTTTGTATTGTTTTGTATGTGTTTTTATATTCATATTGTAAAAAACCTAAACTAAGATCCAAAATAAATAAAGGATAATAATAATATAATCCCATTAGTAATTATGAGTTGTATAAGTATGTCACTTATGATTATGATTGAATTTTTATTGCATATTGATGAAATTTTCAAGCTAACACTTTCATAACCACTCACATGATTCCGATTTTAACAGAAGGTGCCCTGAATTGGTCTGACATTTTGCAGATACGACGGCACCGTGACGTTTAAAGGAGACTTATTGAGCTTTCAAACGATATTAAACATTTTAATAGTTTTCCTTTAAGTAATTCAATTTCCGATAAGAACCTTTTGAATTACTCAACTTGCCGTGAAACAATACGTTATGTTCATGATTTTTTTGTGGCGAATTTAGACACTCGAATACTGAAATATAGTCATATCATAATCTGATACACTTATTATCTTTAATTAAAATGCAAATTAATACTGTTATTGTATGTTTTCAACTTAAACTATCTGAAATGATCTTGGTTGCCACAGGCACCAGGTTGTACTTACAGCTCACCGTCACATGTTTTGATCGCTAATCCTGTGTAATACATTATGATTTAGTATATTTTATGGTTTATTAAGAGGAATTCCTAGTGGTGATTTTTCCATACAAACGCTCTCGACTATTTCCTCCCTGGATTTTGAACCTAGAGCAATGATTTTTTCAAATAAGATCAATATCATCAATATCTGTGCCGCTATGTTTTGCTTTTTTGGATTATTTTATTTTGAAGAAACTTACAGCGCCTCAAAAATCGCAAAAACGGCTCAATTGAATTGGCTGTAAAAAAAGGCACAGTATACAAATATGACAATAAATATCCAAAAAATCAAAACATAGCGGCATAGATTATTTCTTCCTCTTGCAATTTCCAAAATTTCATAATGATTGGTTGCGTTTTGGAGGAGGAAACAGTCGAGAGCGAAACCTCGATTTTTGAGTTTTTTGCGAGTGAATTTTAGTCCGAGCTGCAGTTGTCCTTATCGCACGAATTGGAGGCGGAGACAGTTTATAAATATACGTACACAGAAGGATTAGTGATGGGCATAACATCCTTATTAGGGATTGCAGAACCGGTACTGTTTTAAAGAACCGGGATTTTCGGTACTGGTGGAAATAGGAACAGGGATTTCCCGGTACTTTCGGAACTGGTGTAATTATTTCATTATTTTAAATAAAACGACAGCATTTTGCGAATTTAATAATCAATTAATCACAATAAACAAGGCAATTTTTTTTAGAAATACTTATAGTATTTTACATTGCTCACACTTGTGCGTCACAAGTATAAGATAACTACTTTGATGTTTGCCACTAGATAGCAAAAATGAAATTACATTAACGAGGGGATTTATATATAAGTATCGCAGTCGTATTGTATAATCCACCGTATTACAATACGGCTAGCCGATATCAAAATAAGGGCCATTTTGAAATGCGGCGGTTCAACGATTAAGGTAGGTATGTTGGGTAAATACCGGATGCGGGAAGAACGTAGGACATTCATGTCTCCCTAATTTGGCTTTATTTTTTTAATGTTGGCAACATTGTGTAAGATGCCATTTCATTGCGCCTCGACTGCCAGTGTCCCCGCGTCGCTCAGGGCGTCGGGCTTGTGCTATGCGCAATCACAGGGAGCAAGATATTTTCGCAATTTTTTTCTTCTATCCGATCTTCGCCCTGTAATTTATTTTGCGTATTGTGACGAAACTGTTTTTGTTTTAATGTATAATTTCTTTTTCGATATTTTTTATATAACTATCCAATCAAAACAAACCTAGGACTGCTGCAGACCGATATCCGATCTTGCCCCTTCCAGGTAAAGATCCGAGAGAAACAACCCGATCTTTACCTATTTAAAAAACAGCAGTGATTGTCAAACTTTAAATTTTCTTCAATTTACCTACTGACCTACTTAATTATCACATTTATTACGATCATACATACATACGATCCTTACATTTTATAAAAAAAAAGATTGTATATCAACTATATATATAATTTCAAAATTATACCAATACAATCGCAATTTTACTTATTTTCCATACTTCAAGATGGGCTCTCAGTGACTTTGACCTTTTTAAAGAACTACTTAGTCTTTTTGATTTCTAAGTTTGATTCTTATTTTTTTGGCGACCTTCATTAAAAATGACTGGGCACGATTATTTTTTTATTTCGATTTTTGTCCCTCCTACTTAAACACGTAATATCTTCCAGTACATTCCTTTCAATAAACAATACATTTACACTTTCACTAAACCTGTACAGTTCACGAGATCTAAATTGTCAAAACTTCGAAACCTATCTATTATTTTAGTCGTTTTTCTTATTTTATTACTTCGGGTAAACCTTACAATAAGAGGTTTCTTAGCACATTGCTTACATATCAAATTGCCTTATATTAGGTATCAAAGTTTGAGAGCCACAATTTTACCAATTTTTGTATCAGGGTTAAGATCGGATTCAAAAATACGAATTAAAAACTTTCGATGACAACTTTTAAGTTTGTAATTATTGGTGGCTGCAATTTATATACATTCGAGAATGGTAGAAACCGGACCTATTTTTTTGTGATATCTTATTCTCTTTCCATTAGAAGCAACTTTTTTTCACCATCCTATGTTCTCCCTTGATGGCAAAACACTCGTTACCCTAAAAAAAGTATGTCTCATCTTTACACAGGTACAAAACTGAAACCGTTCTATATTGAAGATTACCAAAATTCAGGCCGAATCTACGGTTATTATTTAACGATTTGCTCCGTACTTCAAGAATCTATCATGTGCTGAGATCTTGAAAAAACGTTTTTTCACGAGTTCTCTCAATTGGTCCCAAAATTGTCCGGCATTACCCCAACATACTTTACTCAGATTGTCATTGCGATACGTTCTTCAATAAGGCGACCCAAGTTTAGCCCCATCGTACTACAAGTAAAATAGATTGTAGTTTAACCATATATTTATACCTACTTACAAAATTTCACAACACACCATGATCACACCCAACTTACTGTCACGGATAGGTACAGTCAAGTGTAAAAATATGGGTGTACACATCTTACTCAAAAATATGTCTCATAGCATCTTATACCAGTGTAATAAGAGCGTAGTACCATATTTATGAGAAGATTCTTTCGATACATATTTTTGCACTTGACTGTACGACGACGACCGAAGCAGGGACATCATTCTTTTTTGCAGTTTTTACCTATATGGTAATTAATAGATACAGTATAATATAAAAAAGAAAAACAATATTATGTGATCAAAATATGAGATCTGTGATATGAGACCAAAAACAACTTGCTTCGGGCAGCGCAGGATGAATTCCGTCCGGCTCGCGGGCGACGTCGACATGTCGACGCAACGGCGCGCAATGAGTGAGCGCTCACGTCTCGCGTCTGTGTGTGCGCACTCACACTTAGATAGCTCCCGCTCCCGCCCACCGCAGCGCGACAGAAACATAGCTTCAAAAATTCGAGATTTGAAAAGTTGCTCAGCTAGGAATTGCTCTTAATGTATTTTAATACTAAAACTATTAAATGATTATTCATTAGCCAAAAAATATTTGGTTATCTCAGAAATGTGGGGATTTTAATTACAAAACACGTACAAAAACTACTGAGCTATTGTTTTGAAGGGATATTTTTTGATTAACAGTATTAAGTAGGAATAAAATATAGTTTTAATCTAATAAACGAATACACGATGAGTATTTTAATATATAATACTAATAGAAATATGTTAATTTGACCACTTACGGTATTTAAAAAGACACTACTTTTCACATACGCACTTCTCAAACACATTGCAAAGTAATGTAGTTAATAAAATACTTTAGTTATGTCTATGTGGTTGAAACTTTTTTTAAATGTTGTCACGTTGGTAATCTGTGTTTGGAAAATAGTTTTTACCGTATCTGTGCAGCCATTCACAGATTAAAAATAAATAACCGCATACACTCCGTTTGGTACCCGGAGCTGCCACGATCATTTTAGAGGTGCGCAATGTGGGAACCTCTAGCCACCAGAACTCCAGAATCATGTGAGTGGTTAAAGTATGGAATTAGATTTTACATTTTGTTAATAATATCTAATTAATAACTTTTAAGCTTTAACAGAAAGATAAGCTAGGAAACAAAATCGGCCGTTCAATATACGAGTATAATTCATGTGTATGTCGATAAACATATGTAGGTATACTAGACACCAGTACAGATTAGAATTAGTAATTATTTGGCTAAAGATCAAATTAACATTTATAAGTCCTAAACCGGCATTTTCACGAATGTGCTACGTTAAGCCCTCCAATTACACATCTAAAGGTAAATGACTGCGAAGGTATTCGAGACGTCACTGAAATTCGGTGTCAGACCCCGAGCACCCGACATATTAGTGGCAATAATTTAAGAATAATGCCCGAGTAATTTCACCCCGGCGACCCGCGAAATCTATGGCCCTTAATAAACGGTAACGACTACTATGGAAACAATTATTTAACGAAATTACCGTTTTACATGGTTACCTTTAATGAAAACAGTGGATTGTCTGAATTTGAATTAATGGGTTTTAATTGTTGAAGGTTTCAATTATAGGATATACATACTTAAACTACATTTACGAAAGTAAATATTTATTTGATAGTGAAATATCAATAATCTTCATTGTAATATTGCATCGATTATGTTTATCAATCGTAAATTGTTTACAATTTTATAACAAACATTATGTCATGATTATCATCATCATAGGCTGTTGCCTTCACTTGGACTTTAACAGTGTCTGTACAAGACACTGAGATGTGAATTTAACATTCTGGCAATTATTCAATATTCTAATTCCGTTAACAAAATAAACCGAGATAAGACATAATAGTAAAATATCATTTGGAATCAAATGGATCAACATAGCGGCTAAATATTTAAGCAAATCCCGTCAGAAGACGCCCTCGGATTGCTCGCTGGCGCGACATGATCCGCGTTCAAATTATACTCACCCTGAGGCACAGAGCTCAACAACAGCAGGTTAAATGGTCCAACCTAAAGAACAAAAATTAATCGGTATAGGTTCTGATCTTTAAACAACTATAGGTATTATTTTGAAAACAGTATTTTTTTCTGGGAACTAATAAAATGCGCAGGCTTCGTCACATTACAGAAAGCTCATCCACCTCAGGTTTCCTCCACCTCGGGTTGCTGTTCGTACTCTAGTACTTATTTATTGGCCGATTTCTATTTTGTTGTACTTTTTTTGTCAGATTTTGATAAGATGTGGATAGATAGAATTTCCTATTTTAGAACATACGGCGAAATTGCGCTTATATTGTACAGAATAGGAAACTATCTATCCATCAAATTTAGGACCTATAATTTTGCTCTGAGTTATGAAAAAGTATGATATTTTTGTAACGGAAAATTACATACCTTTTTTTCGGGATAAAGTGTTTATTTCGCTCTTAAACCCAGTTTTGTTATCCAAATCTAATGAAAAAAATAAAAGAAATCGACAAGGAAATAAATATCGGCCGATATACCTTCTGGCATCCATAGTAGTGCTGTGATTTCGCAGTGGTTAATAAAAGTTGACTCTTCTTCCAGTATTTGATATATTCTGTTTTAGAAAAGTTTTAATGCAATATAGCTTACCTGGCCTACTGTGAATATATTCATTTCGCGCGCGCCCATGAGCCAGCGTTAATACGCGCGTTAATTGGACCTCCCCGCGCCTGCGCTTGCAAAGCAATAGACGTGCGCCCGTACCTAAGCCTAGGACTATCTCTTTACTGCTTTCCTTGACGGATGTTTTGTTTACGGGGCAGTCTTGGTTTCAAATGTAATTCAAACTATTTGTTTTCAGTATTTTAAAATAAAGAATTGACTAATTCGTTAAATTAAATTTTACGTATATAGGAATATTTTCATTAGGCGGGTGGGCCAATAACCTCGATTTCCCGATGGCTTTATGAGTAAATAATATTATGTCAACATGCTTAGCTCTAGTTTTGTTTTCTATTTAAAGGTCAGGAACAAAATAATTTAATATTCTTTACTAGCTTTTTGGTACAGTGTCTTATGTTGCAATATGTTAGAATCCATTAAAGCTAATTCGGCACCGAGTTGGTAGCGATTATGTGTGGCAGCATGACTATAACCGTCATATTTTCATTCAAATTTGACGTCGACAGTGGCGTTTTTACTCGCTCTTTGATCAATTAGGATGAGATGGATGGAGATCTTATGTCTCCTTTTTTTAAATTAGGAAATTCTCGTCCACTAAGTTCGACGTTATTGAATAATTTCCAGGTACCACCATTAGCAGCGGAATTAATAGCTAAGTTATTACCTACCTATATTCAGGTTCAGAAGTAAACATAGTACAAGACTTAAAAAGCAATAATCAGTAATGTAGGGGTATATTATTCAACATTTCAATACAAAACACACATACCTACAGAAACTGATTCAATTAACACCAACTAATTTGAATCCACGAAACATCCTACGCAATGTTTTAAAATGGAGTTCATCAATGGTTAAAATCACTTGGGCAACTTATACTCGTTATAGAATACAAAAGAAACTTTGTCATTATGGTCTCACTTCTCTTGTATTCATTTACTTTGGAACTGATTCATTAATTGCTTTTAGAATCTACTGCGAAGTCTAACTTTGGAAGCGATTTGCTTCTAATGAAATACTTGAGAAGATTCAGTCAGGTACCTTTTTAAGTAGTATTATTTATTCACTGGCGATGATGCCATGGAAAGGGAAGTTATATTTAATTAGAGATTGACTACATTCAAAGGAGTATTATACTTGCCCAGGAGGGCCTTCGGTACGATTCGATAAGCATAAGCCGGTTACGAAAGGTACAGATTTTTGAGGATTCGTATGTTGATCCATAAAGCCGGAAAACGGCAGCGTAAGCGGCGGATAGCGGTACACACCAGTGTTAAGCTTCTAGGCTGGGCCTATGTAAAGTTAAGAAAAATATCTTCAATTCCTCTACAAAATGCTCAACGGAGTTAAGGGTGCTGGGACTGGGTTACAGTGAGTTATTGGTGCAAGAATAGTACGGAAATCGAAATCATTGTTGTACTATTTTAGCGGACGGGAAGTTGTACAAAAATCCATTACTCGAAAGGAAAAAACGGAACCCTTGTAGGATCACTTTGCTGTCCGTACGTGTGTCTGTCTGTCAAGACCCTTTTTCTCAGGAACGCGTGGAGGTATCAAGCTGAGATTTATATCAAATACTCAGGTTTACTGTCCCTTGGAGCTGTAAAAAAAATCAAATCTAAGCCAACGGAATCAAAAGGTACAGCAGTTTATGCCGCAAATTTTCGACACTCGCAAGGGAATCAAAACCTATAGGGTACTTTCCATGAACTCAGAATCTTGAAATTTGGTACGAAGTAACGTCTTATAGCATAGATAAATGAAAAATTGCGAAAACCGTTAATTTTAGTTACATCATATAATA
This sequence comes from Cydia pomonella, assembly GCF_033807575.1. Lineage (NCBI taxonomy): Eukaryota > Metazoa > Arthropoda > Insecta > Lepidoptera > Tortricidae > Cydia > Cydia pomonella. The sequence goes on along the minus strand of NC_084706.1, from coordinate 17,386,221 downwards.
ACAATATTTTTAATAATTGATATGACTCGATTGTCATGATGGGTGAACTTTTACTTATATACCTACAGGTTTCTACGAAACCCTCGGTGCGCGAGTCCGACTCGCACTTGGCTCGTTTTTTTTCCTTTTAAAACATGTTCTATCAACCAAGGAAAATCAATGCAAACAGCTAATTATTAAAGCGGCGTCTACGCAACTTTGTAGAGCTATAGTTTTAAACTATAGGATATAGTGAGATAGGGAGGGCAATGGCCTTACATGTCTCGATTTTACAAGACCATTGAGTTATTAACAAAACTTTTTAGGATCTCAGTTGTGTAAACACATAGCTTATACTGTACCTACAATCATTATTTTCTATTGCACAATTTAAATAAACATGTCACATTAAGTTGTGCCTTAAACTTAAAAAAATTAGGACAGAAATTCATTTTGACATTTTTGATGTGAAGGTTTGATTTGAGTGATGCTTGATGTTTAAGTAATAGACTATTTTACCTTATATCCTCGCTTTTTTGGACTATTATATGCCTGGGCAGGAATACCAATTCGTGGATTCGTGCTCTTTGTCGAAATCGAGGCTCATTCACCAATTGCTATTTCCCCCATCTCTGCAATAATGTACTTACTACTTATTTTGCTATTAAAGTACGTGATAAATGACACGTAATATCACTCGTTAACTAAGTCGAATAGCATCGCTGTAATGGCGACAAACAAGTGAACACTGAATCACACCCACGTGTGACAGATTGTGCGTTGTCAGCGGACATCGTTCTTGCGTCCGTAACAAATGAAATAAGAGGATTGCCGTGACGTCACACGGAAATTATTAAAATGAGCCGTGCTTTGGTGCTTTGTAAAGTTGTTATTATGCTAGAACTGTTTTAGAAGTAAGAAAAATTGAATTGCGGCAAAAAAAACTTATTATTGAACCTGTTCACGAATTTTTTCGAGGATCGGTTTAAAAATGCGACCTGAAGAGGAACACAGCCAGACAGATAACTACACGAAAGCATTTTTTATCTGTTTGTTACTCGAATGTAAAAGACTTTACATACATAATAAGTTCTTTTAATAAATCTAGCTAGCTAGACTTATGGTAATGTAGTAATATTAGTAATAATAGCTAGCCACCACTGATGAAAGTTATTTCTTATACGATAAGCGGCCACCGCAGTATATGGGCGCTTGTGACTCTATTCGAGTGAAGTTGCCGACTGTTTCAGCTTATGAGCATTCAATTTGTTGTCAGGTTAAGAGACCAAGAGAGGACACAAGAGTGAAATTGGGAGCATTAGAAACCTTACTCACCATCAAAAACACTACACACAAACAAGGTAAGTAGTAGGGCTATTATGGCAGCGCTATGGGCTTATTCGAGCGAGATGACATTTCACTTTGCCCTACCTCCCTTTCGGTTGGACGTAGTAAGGACAAGGAACAACGTCTTCCAACAAGGAAACAACAAGAAAGTAGTTTCATTTTCGCATTAAAATGTCAGTTGCTTTTTTAAGAACCTATACAACAAGTATGTAGAATGTGTTACTTACCTTGGAATCAAAGTAGATGAGCACCTCTCCTGGTCATACAATGTTAATTATTTTATTTATGACAAGCTTAGAGTATTTTTAGGTAAGTTTTAGCACTTATACAACACAATATCGATAAATTAGAGAATAAGCAGATCAGATTTTTAAAATTTCTTGTTAATCATTCCAAAAACTGAACTCAATTGTAAAGGTAACTATCGGCTTCTATTCAAAATTTGCAATATTTTACCTGTTATCTTAAAACATAAATACCTACTTGCGATAAATAACCATAGCTGCCTAGAGCTTAACTCGTCGGATTCCTTAACACCAGTTAATCATGCTTGTATCACAAAGGCTGTGACTTCAGGCAAACTATCCGTTCCTAGAATTAATAACTATTACGGGGATAGAACCCTTAGGAAAAGAATTCCATACTTACTTAATAGTTTGTCTGAGGCCATAATACGTGAAAATAATTAGACTAAATTTAAATCTACGTTAAAAAAAAAACATTTTCATACATTGTAGTCATTAATTACCTACTATACGTTATTTTTAGTTACATAACTAGAGACTGGCGACCCCACAGTCAAACTTATTATTAAGTTTTGTGGGACTACGATTATTCTTAAGAATAATCCACTGTATTTTAATAAATAAATAATTAAGGTACTGTTACACATACTCTGCAATAACATGCTAAAAAGCGTGCTTATGATGCAACGTTCCACAAACTTCTCGCAGCTTGAAAGAGTTTTGAGTTTTTGACTATCCAACTTCGGTATTAGATGGTATAGGTGCACGCCGGCAACATATTTTCATGTCTCAGTCTCTCTCATATATCAATCACAAAATGCTTCAGAAAGTTGAGTAAGCAGGTTTCGGGAAAATCAGCTGCAGCTTCGTTTGGTCTTAAGAAATAAGTAACAGAGTGCTCACTCCATACATCAGTTTTGGCACCAAAACGCTTACTATTTTCGTAGTTGACATCTATTTGCATCGAGTAGCGGAATTTAAAACTAATATTACAACCAGAGTTGAAAATAGAGTTCCGGTGAAAAAAATTGTTGAGCATTACACTTTTCGTTCGTCGCAACATATATTGTCAAGTAGTTATCAGTACTGATAATTCCGCTACTCGATGCTAGATGTTGACTACGAAAATAATAAACGTTTTGGTACCAAAACTGATGTATGGAGTAAGTACTCTATTGTTTGTTTCAATCGCTACTTGGCCTGCAACCCTTCGTTTCCCGGCCTCTATAGTAATCTATTATTATGGGACAAGTAAATACGAGATGGATAGGTACTCATTAGCTCGCAATCTTAATTTAGAGCTCAACGAGGGTGGGAGGGGGTTAGGGTCAGCAACGCGCATGTAACTCCTCTGGAGTTGCAGGCGTACATAGGCTACGGATACTGCTTACCATCAGGCAGGCCGTATGCTTGTTTGCCACCGACGTAGTATAAAAAAAATCTTTTTGCTAGCAGCGTGTGATTTGACACCGGACCGGAGGATTAATTTTATTATTCCTTGCATAAATAAATCCCTCTAATGAAGAATAATTTACCACATAATTTTTGAAATATAATGGTTTTTCTCTGTAATCAAAGGCAGGCGAGTAGTGATAGCAGGATTAAGTCGAGGGAGAATTTGAGGAAGAATTTTTACAATATCGTGTCGTGTCTTATTATTTTTTTAATTTGAATGTTATTTCTTTATTTTAAGGTCGAGTTTTGAACAGCCAAAACACAGTTTAATGCAGGCTGTGAAACTTAGGCATACACGGGCCCGCTAGCACGCCCGCCGCGGTACTGAAAATTGAATTTTTTGCATAGCCAGTATAGCTACCGATATGAACAAAACACCAGGTGTTGAACTGTTAACGTTTTCATTTGAAAGTAAGTGCCTTAATTTTATACAATACCATTGAGATATTGTATTATTTGATTGCCCTACATTAAAATTTGATTGTAAAAGAGGACTTCATAAAAAAAGTAATTACTTTGGTAGTTTGAGAATAGTAGATTAAATCCTGTACCTGTATTCGACGCCTACAAACATAATGAGAGAAGCATTTCCGTTTCCCTATAGTATCAGACATGATTTGAGTACAGTTTCCGGTATCCCTACCTCCCCCTCCACTGCCAGCCTGGTGAGTCAGCTGTCTTGGATGCGGCTGCTCGCCTCTTGCCTCATTAGCGTTTTGTTTCCCAACGTGAACGGTCGTGGTCTAAGACGTGCCCGTCTTGACCCAGACAACAAAGTATTTTTAAATTTAAACCGTTCGTAACGTATAGTATCATTAATTTTCTTACACTTAGTCTTTGCTGGTTAAGAAAATCTTTTAAGCTTTTTAGTAGCACCTTTGAATAGAAAACGGTTATTGCCGTTCGATATTTAAAAGTAAAATAAAATTTAACGGTTACAGTTTCTGGTCTAACATAATTATTAAAGGTTGTGTTTTTTGTTTTAACGTAGTTTGCTTGCAGCAACAATGAGTGGTGGTAAAGACGAAGGCAATCGATCAAGACAAAGGAATGATTCGGAAAGTTCGAGTTCGTCATCAGGTTCGAGCAGTGATTCGTCTGCGAAGAAAAGGCGTCGTCATAAAAGACGGAATCAGTATTCAAGGAATGAGGTGAAAAAACTTGCAAAGGAGGTAAGCGCGTTGCGTAAATTATTTTGCCGTCCTGCTAGCAGCACCCCAAACTACCCACCAGATGATAATTTAAATTGTATCGATCATAATGTTAGTGGCGATTTGTATGACAATGTATTAGCCGATGCTAATGTTGGTAATGATATTGTTATCGATCAACAAGCAGCTGCGGATGCCCCTGCCCAGTCAATGTTTTCTATAAATTTAGAAACTAGCGTAAAAGAACCCACAATTCCAAAAACGCCCGATAGCTATCTCGAAGCGTTACAAAAATTAAATCGTTTTACGAACAAAACGTGGACCGACGTGCGTTATCTGGAGGTTCAAAGATTCCACCTACTCCTACTAACCTGTTTGATCCTCAACCTTTCGCAGCTGTCCTAGAAAAAGCTGGAGGCGTACGCAAGGTTTTCTGGCCTAAACCAAAGCCAACCACCAGTGCCCCTGCTGCGCAAGCAGGTAGCAGTGGAAATGTGCATCGCCCCGCGCAGGGGTCCTTTGCTACTAATATGCCTGCGCAAGGCTATCAATATCAGAATAAGAGGCGTGGCCCTCCTCAATACACACCCGCGCAGGGTATGTGCAGTCATTATCCCTCGCAGGGACCAGGCCCAAGCAACTGCCAACATTGTCCTGCGCAGGGAACAAACAATAGTGGGGACCAGAGGACAAATCAACGTCGAGATAACACCACATATCGTCCCCGAAACTGGCGTCCTAATCGGAACGGGCGCGACACCCGTGGCAATAAGCGGAGCGCATCCCCTTCTTACAAAGATAACTCTAATAAGCGAAGGCGCTTTTGACTCGAGGCCCTTCCAAGCAGGACAACTACAACATTTTTACAAAAAATGGAAAGACCTACAAGCACCGCCTTTCATTTTAAAAATAATTCAGGGGTATCGCATACCCTTCTTAACGAAACCGCCTCTCATAGCACCACCTCAAAACGAGAGCTATGCAACACGGTCATCGCCGGAAATGACTGCGGTAATTCGGGAACTGAGAGATCAGGGGGCCTTAGAGACAGCCACCACCAGCCCAAGCTTTTTATCAACAATGTTTCTGGTGGAAAAGGGGGATGGCTCCCAAAGGCCCATTTTCAACCTACGGGCCCTGAATTTCTATGTCCGAACCGAATCCTTCCGTTTGATAAATGTTGTCAAAATACAGGATTTTCTTCAAAGCAGGGACTGGCTTGCAAAGATAGACCTGTCTCAAGCATATTTTCATATCCCGATTGTGAAAAGTCATCGGAGGTTCCTGCGACTTGTTTACCAAAACCAGCTGCTGCAGATGACATGTCTCGCGTTTGGCTTGAGTTCGGCACCAAAAGTTTTCGCTTCAGTTACGAATTGGATCGCTCAAGTACTGAGAGAGCGTGGAGTGAGAATCCTGGTTTATTTGGACGATTTTTTAATAGCTCACCAGAACCCACATACTCTCGAAACCCACATAAATATGGCGACGAAATTGCTGCAAGAGTTGGGATGGCAGATCAATTGGGAGAAATCCATCTTAAATCCCAGGACCCGCCTAGAGTACTTGGGTATAATATGGGATCCGTGGAACGACGAAAAAAGTCTCCCCGAAAAGAAAGTACTCAAAATATTGAGCTTCATATCGAATCTTGTTCACCAACAGGGTGCGGATCTCAAAGAACTGCAATCTTTAGCGGGGATGCTGAACTTTGCAAGTTTCGTAGTACCGAGAGGTCGCCTAAACTTTCGTCACATACAGAACAGAGTCAACCAGCTTCTGTATCAACACCCGAAAAAGCGGTTCTTACTCCCCAGCGAAACACTGGCAGAAATGAATTGGTGGAAGACCAATTGTCGGAACACATCGCCTATGCAGATCCCTCCACCAACACATTATTTAACAACCGACGCATCGGATGTGGCATGGGGAGGAAAGTTGAACAATGCGCACTTCTCGGGTCTTTGGACTGCAGCAGAGAAGAAATTGCACTGCAACCAAAAAGAACTACTGACTATCCTCAAAATTCTGCAGCTGAATCAGTCTCACGATCTGTACGACGCTTCGCTATTAATTCAGAGCGACAGCCGAACTGTGGTAGCATATCTGAGAAACGAAGGCGGTACTCGGTCGGACATGCTTATGACCTTAACCTACAAGATATACCAGTTTCTGGATATGTTTCGGATTCGGCTGCGTATCTACCATCTTCCAGGAATATACAATGTCGAAGCCGACCACCTTTCAAGGCTAAAGGTGCTCCCCGAGTGGCATTTGCTACCAAAAGCCACGTCACCAATCTTTCGCAAGTGGGGAACGCCTCAAATCGACCTGTTCGCATCCCGGACGGCGCATGTAGTAGCGGCGTACTGTTCACTGGATCAGACCGACAGTCAGGCGCTATTTTGCGATGCTCTGAGCCTAATGTGGAGTTTCAAACTAGCATGGGTCTTTCCGCCCCCATGTTTGATACCCAGAATCCTACACCACCTAAATCAAGCCAGTGGAGTGTATTTGATGGTAGTCCCCAGATGGGAGAGAGTGTTTTGGCGCGCGGACCTAAAGAGTCGAGCCATGGGGCCCCCACATACGATATGGAACTTGAAGGACGTACTAGTCGATGTAGCCACCGGTCTTCCTCCGCCGAAAGTAGATCAAATGACCCTGGAGGTCTGGAGGTGTGGGGGTGGTCGAGGGACCTAGATAGCTGGTCTAGGGATCAAAAGTCATTGCTTTTATCGAGTTGGCGTCCTTCGACTTTAAAAACATATTCGGTTGCTTGGAGTAGATGGTGTCGCTGGGCTCAAGTAAATAATATTGATTATTCTGCGCCTTCTGGGTCACAGTTAGCACGCTATTTATCAGACTTGTTTCAAAAAGAAGGCCTTGCATATAGTACAATATTAGTGCATAAGTCAGTGGTGTCGTCGCTATGTAACGTTAATAGCTCGGAAGCACTAAGTTCGCACAAACTTGTTAAGCATGTCCTGAAAGCTATAGCCCTACAAAAGCCTAAAGATCCAAAACCACCCATATGGGATGTTTCAAAGTTAGGGTCCTTTATGGCTTCCAGGCATATCAAATGCGATAATTTATTCGATGTGGCCAGACAGACGGCCACTTTGCTGTTGTTGTGCTCGGGTAGAAGGATCCATGACCTTACACTCTTATCCATAGACTCCGAACACATGATTGAATCCGAAGACTGCATTACCTTCTGGCCTCGATTCGGGTCTAAGACTGACTCTGCAGACCATAGACAGTCAGGATGGACACTTCTTAGTAACACACAGTGCTCTGCCATCAACCCAGTTTTTTGGATAAAAAGACTAATAGAGCTGTCACAACAGAGACGTCTTGCTTGTAAGAGTCAAAATCTTTTTCTTACCGTGAATAATGCTCCCAAGGCAGCTTCACGGACTATAATAGCTGGTTGGGTAAAGACATTATTACGAGACGCCGGCATCAAGGCTACACCAGGGAGCGTTCGAGCAGCAGTAGCCTCGAAGAATTGGATAGAGAATTTTCCAATTGATAAAATTCTTGAACAAGGAAATTGGCGTTCAGGAGACACATTTAGATTGTTTTATCGTCGAGAAGTATTGAAATCATCCACATCACGTGATGAAAATATTGTTAATCTAAGCAATTTATTTAATTGTTCCTAATCATAATGCTTTACGATTTCATAATCATTTAAATCCAGAAAATCATTTATGTGTTAATAAGAATTTGTTGACTATTGAATTACAATAATTAAATAAAAATAAATGTTCTAACCGTTAAACATCCGTTTAATTTATGTCACCCTACCACTACCTAGAGCTTGTAATGTTATATACCCTTTGGTATATAATATTTAAATTGAATTTCGTAATCCAGTGTACCTACTAGCTAACTTGTCATCACATTAGCGTTTTACCTTCACTGCCAGGCGATAACAAACACGTCTCATTATGTTTGTAGGCGTCGAATACAGGTACAGGATTTAATAAAGGCGTTTTACCTTACAATAAAACGCTTATTAAATACTTACCTTATTCGACGCCTACAAAATAAGTCCTGCCTGGCACATACTGAGCCCCAATGAGGCAAGAGGCGAGCAGCCGCATCCAAGACAGCTGACTCACCAGGCTGGCAGTGGAGGGGGAGGTAGGGATACCGGAAACTGTACTCAAATCATGTCTGATACTATAGGGAAACGGAAATGCTTCTCTCATTATGTTTGTAGGCGTCGAATAAGGTAAGTATTTAATAAGCGTTTTATTGTAAGGTAAAACGCCTTTATTATTAACCATTTCAGTCTTGAACTATTGGCGCTCTTATTGCGTTTGAGCGCCAAACTACCTACTCAGAAATGGATACCCATCATTCGAGTTTAACCCTCTACTTTTCATTCAAAAAACACGGTTAAGTATAATCTTCAGTAGTATTTCTTGAGGGTACTTTTAATTAACCACTTAAGAGGCTGTCAACACCCAATGTCCTTGAAATTGATGTTACTTAAACAGTTTTTTAAGAAAGACTATTTGTTTTAGTCAAGTAAGAAAAATATATGTTCATATAAATTATATTTCAAAGACCGTGGTTGTACTCGATACATGATTGAACGAAATCGGCTCGATAGAAAATGATTGCAAAGATTGGTCTTAAAATCACAATTAAACGGTTTTATGTCTTTATTGTTTTGACTTATGGGTCTGCAATTAAAATCACAATTTCAAAACATTTATATCTAAACCGCTGTTGAGTAAATTAAAATTAAATTAAAATTCATTTATTTCAGACAATTGACAATCCATAATTTATAAAGTTAATTAATTAGAACTAAAATTAAATAACATTAACGTACAATTATATAAATTAAATACTATTAGACTTGAATAAATAAAAATAAAAATTAAATATTAATAAATATTAACAAACATTACATTAAATTAAATTTCCTGTTAAAACTGACATGCAGGGAGGACCAGTGCCTCAAAAGGCCACTGTCCCATCTATTTGCCACTGTGGCCAGGAGGCTGTGGCGGCTGTCACGCACCCTGCTAAGCATCGCGGCGCAACGCTTGCGGGGCGTGGCGTGGAAACCGTCCACGCTCGCATCCGCAAACATCCCGGACGCGCTACAGTATCGCGGCAGCCGCAACAGCCCCCTTAAGGCATCGTTGTATTGGACCCGCAGAGCATTTAGCGATCGCTGGGTGTACCTTGTCCATAGGCTACATGTGTACAGCGATGTACAGTACGCTTTAAATAAGGTTATCTTTACTTGGGCTGTACATCGGCATCGGCATATTAGTGTAAAATATTACACTAATAAACCACTTTTTTTTAATTAAATAATTATCTTATTATTCCCTTGCCCAGGCCCAGTAACATGCGATTGTGCTATCTCATTTACTACGATACAAATAGACAGTGTGCGCGCTTTAGGTATTGACAGCCTCTTAAGTAAAAATATCGTTATTTATGGAATGGGGAGTTAATTATCACAATGGAAATTGTACATCAAATCCTTTAAAAAAAATTGATTGCTTATCGTAATTAAAAAGAAAAAACCTACTTAGAAAGTACAGTGCTCTAGAGCTGAAACCTATAATTTTTTTCACACTTTTTAGAACAACAACGTCTTAATATCAGAAATAAGTAGATAGTTAACCAAGGGTTCATCCCAGGCACCCTAAGAAAAAAGCAAATTTTTAGCCATGATTTTTCCTTAGAAACTTACGTGCAATCGGATACTTTGCACGTCTATATAGTAAATAATCTAGCGAAAACACAATGATTAGATTCGAATATTTATGAAAATACACATAGTTTAGCAAACTACAGTAACTTTTAAATTATTTGTTTATTAAAGTATGAAAATCAGCGGGATTACCTCTTACTTTTAACTTTTTTCCTTTTTAGTTCTAAAACTGCCAATAGTCAACAGCATTACTCATACAGCCAACATAAAGAAACTGTTTTAGAGAATTTATATATAAAATAACAATTAAATGATAAAAAATGCAATTGTTATCTAATGTTTTACTTCATTAACATGAATAATGCCAAATAACTTTAAAAACCATTTTAATGTCGTAAAAACGTTTAAGTGCATAAGATTCTGCCTTTTCTCACTTATACGCAAGTTTAAGGTTTAAAAACAATATTTTTGTTGTAGAAATTCGTTTGATTTCCGCCTTATGAAATCGATGTAAATGCAATTCAACAAAACAAAAAAAAAATTGGCAATTTAGGTACTTACATCATTTTTAATCAAAAAGACCATTATCCCAGGCGGTGAAATACGACAATATTTTTGTATTTGTTTTCTACCTGTAGATCAACAATGACCCACTTTCAGAGCATGAGAAATGAAAAACCAATTTTAATAGGTACTTAAAATAAAATGTTGTTCAGTAGTCGCACGGCAACCAAATGTCTATTGGATCTCTTTCGATAGGAAACTTGATAAGAAAATAATTTGATAGGAAAGGCCGGCAATGCCCCAGCTAAGTGAGCGTTTCTGATTTCATTATCCGACTTACCCTATTGTTTCAATCGCTAAGCACAAGGAAGTGATTGTGTTACGGAAACACGTATAAATATATAATCGAATATAAAAACTACCTACGCATCAAGAGACAAATATGGTTCACCAAAAATAGTTCGGACTTTACCCACCGCGCTACTTTCCCATTGAGTATTAAGGGATTCTAAAATAACCCTATAGGTGCCAGCCCACTTCGACTTTTAAGGAACCACGCTTACATCTCTCTTTTTATGATTGTTCTTCTTTTATTGGAGTACTTTTGTTTCTTAAGTGAAATTTCCTAAGTTAGAAAGGCGAGGCTTTTGCAGAGATCCGTACTTACTCCTGGTATCGTAAAAGTTAGCCGATTGAAAAAAATGTTTCTTTGTTTCTCATTGTGCTGTTGATCCAATTGTTTGATTTGATGTTACCTAAAACTGTTTTTAAAGAAGTTAAGACACTGTGAACCGAAATATGTAGTTTACAACCTGATCATATGACGACCCGTAGCAATAGTATTTACGTGCCATTGTGCACCTAGATCCGAATCTAACCATGTCGTGTCACACCATGACACTAATGACCGCAACGCGGTGACCGTGAACTGTTAGTTTATACTTACATATAATATAATAATTATAATTTTAAAACAGGTAAGTTGTTTTAAAAATATTTTGAGTTGTAGATTTATAACAGTACAAAGTACGAGTATTATATTCGATTCAAAAACACTTTAAGAGATTACAAGCGTTTCTAGAGTAAGAAAATATGCAGATCAAAAACATAAAGGCTTCTAAAATACTATAGATAATTACAGGTTAAGTTAACACGCCATGGAAAGTTGAGCGCAACCAACGCGCGATGCAGTTTTTATACAGATTACTACTAAGAAGACAGATATGCCATTTTCATACCAATTCAAGATTTGTTTACTGTTATGGTTACTTCTTAATCTACCAATTATTCCGAGGTATCATATTTCGTTAGCAAAAACTTAATGTGCAAGAAGTGTTTTCTCCGAGTCGTGTAAAAACATAATTTTGATGATTTTTCGACAATGGCTTATCTGCGTGAGCGTCAGGATGGCGGGTGAACCTCAGCAAATTTGAACGAAATTTATAAGCATATAGTGTAAGCACCTGAAAAATTGTAATAATGGACGAACGTGAATAACACAGCCATACGAGCAAGAATGGCCAAGATCAGGAGAGAGATGGCAAAGGTGGTCGCCGACGTCCGTTAGGGCATATTTGACAAAAACGAGATATTTGACAAAAATTGTCCACCCGACATTCTGACGTCAGAATGGCGAATGGGCCTAGGAAATCTTGCATTATACTGCACTAAAAGAATGCAGTTATATTGTACCTCTAGTGTACCTCTGTAAACTATAAATAAAAATCAGTGTACCTCTCCTTGAAACGAGATATTTAAAAAAAAAAGGTCTACCCACCATTCTGACGTCAGGTTGGCGGGTGGACCTATGAAATCTCGGATTATACCGCACTACAAGTATGTACTTATATTGTATCTTCAGTGTACCTCTGCAAACCTTTAATAGAAATCAATTTACTTAACCCCACAACGAGTCATACTGAAACTAAGGTTAACCTATTAAATCTTGCATTATTTCAAGCAAAAATATGTAGTTATATTGTATCTTCAGTGTAAAAAGAGATATTTAAAAAATATGGTTCACCAAGGCGGACTTATTATTAGACGTAAATTAGTTTTGGGAAAGCTGTACCTCTCTGTTTTTATTAAAGGTACACTGGAGGTACGGTATAACTGCATACTTTTAGTGCAGTATAATCCAAGATTTCATAGGTCCTGACGTCAGAATGGCGGATGGACCTTTTGTGTTAATTATCTCGTTTTAGGGAGAGGTACACTGGATTCTATTAAAGGTGCAATGAGGTACACCGAAGGTACTATGTTTATAAATATTTCGTTCAAATTTGCTGCGGTCCACCCGCCATCCTGACGCTCACATCTGCACCAGTGTTATGCAATCCCTGGATTTCGTGGTGCAACATAAAATTGCACGGCACGAAGTGGATTAACTAATAAGATTAGCATAATTGCGTTGCCACTGCACGCGAGTCCATAGCTTTTCATAATTAGCACCCATTGTTAGAAATAGCTTGTTGCTAAGGAACTACGAGAGCTGAAGTAGGTCGACGTTTCATGAGTTTAAAGTTGGTTAATTTAAGCGGAGTTGTTGGTAAAAGAATGCAAGTTCATTATTCGCGGCTATAAATGAAGAAAATAAATATGGCTATAAACTGAAGCTATATTCCGAAAGCTATCGGCTTAATTGTAGTTTAAGTTGTTATGCTGAAAGTAGTCCACAGTAAATTATATATTAAAGGAAAATATGGAAAAAGTTACGCTTCCGGCAGGACTTGAACCCGCAACCTCCGTAATCCGTGCGTTGCTCTTAACCAATTGAGCTACGGAAGACTACCGGAACCTCGCAAATCTTTTCATTCCTTCCCTTATGTATACGCCACCCCAAAGGCGTAGGCTTCCGTAGCTCAATTGGTTAAGAGCAACGTACGGATTGCGGAGGTTGCGGGTTCAAGTCCGGGCGGAAGCGTAACTTTTTCCATTTTTTCCTTTAATTTAAAATTTGGAGTATCGCTCGCAGACGTATCTGCTTGTTAATAAAATTACTGTAGTCCACAGTGGTTCCACAATTTTAAACAATTCCAGTTTTCAAGAGTAGTTTCACTTTACTAAGATAAACTAACGTTGCATTCGGATAAGTTCTGCAGCAGTGTTGCTGTTGCAGAGTTACTGGTGTCACTTTTAAATGAGTGACGATCTACACGTTCTAATCTCGTCAGCAGTTGTCAACGACAGCAACGCAGCAACTTATCAAGGAAATTAACAACAACATTTCCCATTTCTAGCTGCTGAAACGCAGCACCAGCAACGCTGCAGCAATACCCAACGTTGCTGCAATCGCCAGCCAAATATCACGTTTAATCGCTTACTGCTCAATCTTGGAAACGAAGGTGTCTCGTCATTATTACGTCATTGGAAACCATAACTTGCCTGTAGTAAAAGCGGAAATTATTCGGACACTTTTCTGACATAGTCTGGGATTATATCGGAAATAGCTTTTGCAATGAGCATTAACACTTGCATTCAATTTGGCGGTAAAGTACCTAAATATTTAATAGGAACACATTGTACTTAATGCATTTGGAACTCATTTAGTTCACTCTTTGATGTATTGAAAAAATTGTTTTGTCGAGAGATCTTTAGTTATTGCAACATTAGCAAACGAATTGTAGGTAAAATGTTTAATGTTTTTGTAATATGGCATTCTACAAACGTATTTAAAAAAGTATTTTGTACAGTCATGATATAAAAAAAGTATTTTTAATCGAATACCGTGTTTAGGCCACGAAGCGTGCTGAGTAGCCTAAGTAGGTACGACATTGTAAAGCTTGATTATATCACTATTGTATACAATACTTTTTCTACGAGTAAAGGAAAATAATAGTTTTACTACTTTAAAACCTAAATAATTAAACAAAATTAGGTAAGTATCTCAGTTGATAAAAATATGGTACAAAAGACATCAACGCACTTCTTATTCATTAAATAGTAGCGCGTTGATGTTGAATTCATTACAGGTGACTAAAGCGTTTCGAATGAAGTCATTATCGTTGAGTCGGGAACCCATAATGGTATACAAAGTCTTATTTCAACCATTATAGTCGACCAGTAGAAAAAATTTAGATATTAAAGAAATATTCACAAAACTACAGAGCAAACCACTACGAAACAAATTAATTACTCTATGGATTTACAATGTTTTCACTCATTTTCTATGTGCGGCAGTATTTTTCCATCAAAATTAAGAAAATGCCACTTTCATCTGTGAAAATATTATCGCTCTAAAAATTATATCGATTTCTTAAGATATGATAGGATTGATAGGTGGTACAGTCAGCATCAAAAGTAGCGGATGAAACAACGCGCCAAAAGTATCTGATATTCCGGATAACTTTTCCAAATATAGATAAATTTCTAAAATTCGCGTTCATAAGTATATCTTTTACAGTATTAGTTGTTCTATATTAAAAACATCACTATTTGTTAAGCTTTTACAGAACGGTAGATAGTTCTGAAGCGTTGTTTGATCCGCTACTTTTGATGCTGACTGTACCCTTATTCTGTGTTTAAAAAACTTCGTTCATTTCAAACTGATATTTATTAACTTAAAATAGAGCTTCTCTCGTTTTATGTAGGTATTAAATACCCTTTAAAAGGAACGGAAACGCGAACATCTGTAATTGTAAAGAATCCATCAATCGCTTTTTAAAACAACATTTTTTAAAATTAAATTTCTCTTTACTTAAAGCGCAATGAGCGACTTCATCTCATAAGCGTTTATGACATTTTATACGTACGTAAGGGCAGAAAAGTTGTACATATTTCTGTGCTCCAAGCACTACAGGAAATATACCTCAAAGAGAAAGTTGCAAACATATTTAAATGTTACTGGCTAATAAACTTGGTCCTTAACGCAGGCCATGGCCAACCCATCACAGTTTCCATAACATTCCGATTTATTCAGTCGTGAAATTAAACAAGCCCCCGAGCTCTCTCTATCACAATTTATGTTCGCACTAGATTGTAAAGGTCGACGAGACAAGATATCTGGGGTTGTACCCTCATTAATTTAAGGCCATGGCCGTGGGTATTTTGTACCTGATTGCTCAGCGAGTGACGGTATGGACGAATTTTAAACTTGCCTTTGGTGCGCAGTTGATTTTACCCAAACTATTTATAGATATCCTTCCAATTATGACGTACGTTTTAACGAATTATACGAGGACGAAAGAAAACAATGACATAATAGAGGTGAGTTAAGACAGAGGTAGGTCGACACAACGTGACACAGCTGGGAAAAACGATGTTTAGCCTCGAACCACTGTCCGCTGGTTCCTTAACATGTGTCCTTGCCTCAAAACGATTATAACTGTTTTAACTCACCTTGGTCTCCTCTACCTACTGCCATCCCAAATTACAAATGTTTGATAGTAACAAGTCCCAAATCAAGTCATGTTATATAATCATAACTATACTCATAGGAATCGGAATTCGTCAAACACTACGACAATGATTCGAGAACGTTCGTACTTGAATGATGATGAAAACTCTTCTAACAAAAATTTCAATATGTATTCCTCGTGTAGGATAAATAATTTTTTTATCCAGTAAATTCACCTACCGTAATAACCATTTAAAACCATACATGGTATGTATTAATCTCAGAAATTTTAACGTATATAGTTTTGGTAAATAATAATGACGTATATAGTTTACAAGATATTAACGCCTTTCTACTTTTCCCTGCACTTATGTCCTATTTATCGCCAACCGTACATCATGATAAGGGTGCGCAACTGCGAGGGATCCAAGGGCATCGTAAATATTCATTACTCCAGCAACATTGAACTCTTGTTTAAGAATCGCATATATACTTACAGCTCGCTTTTTTTAGAATTCCCTTTTATAAAATATTTGCATTTTTTTTCGTAGAAAAGCAGTCACAAGTAGGCTCAAAAAGTGTTAATGCTTTGAGGGAAGCATAAAATTGATGTTGAAGTTTTGAATGATTAGATAAATGATTAGAAGACGACCGGTCTGGCTGGGTAGTGACCCTGCCTATGAAACCAATGGTCTTGGGTTCGAATCCCGGTAAGGGCATGCACATTAGAGCGAAATACCTGGTAGACAAACCACTAAGTGTAACCGAGCATTCTTAATAAAAGGGAAAATCTACGGAGACTGCCCTAATTGACCTGGTACAGAAATCCCTAGAGATCAAGCAAACCGCTCTATGTGCGTTCCTTGATGTCGAGGGTGCTTTCGACAATACGCCCACAGAGACCATACTCAATAGTATGAAATCAAAGGGAGTTGACGAAACCACCACCAGATGGTTACATAGCATGCTCTCGAACAGAGTAGCCACTCTGACCCTAAATACTATAGAGCATCAATTTTACACCACAAAAGGGTGCCCACAAGGAGGCGTGCTATCCCCACTATTATGGGCCCTAGCAGTGGACCAACTTCTTGTAATTATGACAGGCCAAGACTATGACAATTGACACACAAGGATATACCGAAGACCAAGGATATGTCATTATCAAAGGCCCTTACCTCTACACGATATCCAACTTAATGCAAGGAGCTCTAAACACAATATTCAAATGGTGTAGAGGAAATGACTTGTCCATTAACCCGAGCAAGACTGTGATTGTACCATTCACGAGGAAACGGAAGCTCGAAAAGCTTACAGAGTCAAGACTTAATGGACAAGTAATACCATTCTCAGACGAGGTCAAGTACCTAGGGGTCACTTTCGACCAAAAGTTAACTTGGAACCCTCACCTGAGAAATATTATAGATACAAAAAGCGAAAATGGCCATGTGGTCATGCTGTCGAATGGCAGGAACAAGATGGGGTATAAGACCCAAAATTGCTATGTGGTTATACACCGCGGTAGTGAGACCCATAATCACCTACGCCTCCGCAGTCTGGTGTAACAACACCAACCAAAAGACGGCAATAGATAACGACGACCAGCGTAAAAAATGCACCTACTACTTGACTATTTAATCACTAGAAATATTTAAAATCTACGTGGCTACAAGAAACCAGAATAACCTACGAAACGAAACTTTCCTACATCATACAGATATCTAAAAATATTTTGAGACTGTAGCTAATGCGTTTTTTACCTACGTATAATTTACACAATATGCTGTATTACCTGCTGGACCCATTAATAAGTTTGCTACATATTTCCCATATTTTATGTCTATAATGCTATTAATGCCGCTGTTATTACCATAACAATAGAGTTCAAGACGGACTGCTGTATTTCATCGAATAGCCTAATGACCCGTGGTGATTTAATAGGTTTTATTCCAATATTAATGGCTGTTTTTTCCTATTTTTCATGAACTATTTATTATTATTGAAGGAAAAGCTCCCGACGTCCCAACTTTTTGACCAGAGGATCATTCCGTGACAAAGAAAGTGTTCAAAAGTTACTTTTGTTCTAATTAAATCTACGGAATATGTTAGTATTAAACAATATCATCATCGAACATTTTATGTAGTATCTAAATTACTTAAAATGTTAATAGTAAAAAATTATTAACAACTAATTAAACTGTTCACACAAATGCGTAGATGTTTTGCATATCAAGACGACTTAGTAATGTTTGGTATAAAACAATGAAAATCTTATGGACGTACATCAAGAAAAATCAATTTGAAGTTGAACTCTGCAGATTTGCTAAATGCAGATTTCTTCAAAATGCAATTAGTTTTATTAGGTTACATTGTATTAGTATTACTGGTTATGGAGCTTTTTTTTGCCAAAAAGCTGCACTTTGAGATAGAAGCAAGCCACTTTGCAGATAATATGGAGACAATAAAACAATTTTTTTAGCCACCCGTAATTTCGTCCCTTAAGAACCGAGGTAACCCGAGGTTTAGTTTTAATGTATGTTTATGGTCACGGGTGGCAATTCTATACTTGAGTCACTTGACTTCAAACGTAGATAAATTCATCTGTCAGATTTTGCGATGTTGTTATTAAGAAAAAGTAATAGGGTAGATATTTCCTAAGAGAGTCGAATGGATTTATCTGTTGTTGAAGCTAAGCGACGTAACTACATATTAATTGAAATTGAACTATCTATTTCAGGTATTATACCCATATTATGTAAGATTAGTTACACATTTTCTTAAAGACTATGTTAGTAACTTAGTATCCACAGTATATCTATTACATCAATTTTAAATAAATAATCACAATCACAAATAAATAAATAAATTAAAATTGTTATTAAATAATTAACTAGTACAATACATCAATTAAATGAATATCACATATATATTAATAATTATATCAACTCATCTATATAACACTAGCGTGGCATACTTTTCCTCGATCTTCTAATCATTGTCACGGTTTTTTTTAATTTTTTATGCTAAATTTATCTCATAATCACACTAATAAATTCAAGAAATTTCTCGGAAAACGACCTAACCTGAACCAGTAAATAAGTTCAATTGTAATGTTTTCTTTCCTAACGTCGCACGGGCGGTAATGTGCGGGACCATTAAAAGGACATAAATACACAATCGCGTCTATAAATGTCAGGGAGTTTCGTAGTTCGTTTTAATGTGTGTTGCGATATATTATCTTATTTTGTACATTACTTTATGTTGCAAGAAATACTTAGATTTTGTTTGCGAATGGATTTTAATAGAAATAGTTTATTCGTGGCAAAAATATACAGACAAAAAAGAGGAACAAAAATAGTAATTTATGTGACTGCTACAATAATGAAAGGCATTAAAACAAGTGGGTTTAAGAAACGAACGAAGTGACTTCCTTAAAAGGACCACACGAGTGTTGCGATTAATGCCTAATTATGTAGAGTCACATACACTATTTTATCTACACACATATTATAAACTTTCTATGATATATTCACTAATCCAAATTACAGCCAATATTGGGGCATCGTTGCTCTTTTGGCGGAACTCGCGGATATGTGGCGGCGTCGCCGAAATATGTTTATCGCTAATTTTGTAAGTAGACCAAATAAATTCTACCGGAAAAAACCCACCAAAATACTACTGAAAACACACAGACACAAACTATGAAAAATAGTAGGAAAACATATTCTCCTAGATTGTAAACATGTCTCCTAGATTGTAAAATAGCGAAACATATTTTCCTAGATTGTAAACAGGTAGAAGTATACAGGAACAAATACATAGGGACTCCCGTGCTCCCTAAAGGAGGCAGTTAGCAACCTGAAGATACTGCTAGGTTTCGTAGAGGAGCTGGGGTGGCTAGAGTAGTGCTACTTAGTTTTCACGTAAAATAGGCACAATGGTTGTCGATTTGCGGAAAATGCCCAGCATAACTAACTATCGTTCATTTTAAACGAAACTTTTGCTATAGTTACTTTAAAATAAACAAATCAAACTCATTTTATTCTTAAAACTAATTGAATGATAAACTGTACGTCAAATGGCGGTACATGAACACTTTTTTCACGCAAGTCACACATTCGTAGTTTTTGTTAATTCAGAGACAAACTACAGTCGGGGCTTAGGTATTTCCGTATCGTTCGAAACAAACTATCATGCGAGATTTGTCAAATTTGTATGCAATTTAGATTTCATGTCGAACAAAAAGGAATCTCGACTGATATTAGAATATTTAGAATAGAGGCCGAATCAAATTGCTTTTTTTTTCAGATTGATCGAAATTTGAATGTCATAATCAAATCGATTTTGATGTAGTAATGAAGCAATTATAACATTTTCATAGATAAGAAATTTGTTGTAACAAAACAGTTTACTTAATGTTGGCCATTATTTACGGATTTTGAAGGCATCATAGAAGACACTGATGTTAACTTTCACGATTTTTACACATTATTAACTAACACAAATGAATCATAGAAGGTTTATGATATCTGTGCAGATAAAGAAACTAATACATAACATTACATTCCATGACACATAGTAGCCACGAAATGGTCCCGACTCGGCATGGTGTTAGCCTGGATGGGCCAACGCTGGTCTTTAATGAGTTATTATGTGTTTTGGGTTATTTACCTATATTTGTAACATGTTTTTTCTATATTATATTCTTTATTATATTCTGAGAAGTGTTCATTCAAATAATTTTTCTCAAAAATGGACGGCAAGGTCGACTTTGCCGGATAAAATATAGGTCGCGAGATGCGTAGTTTATGGTAAGTCAAAAATTAAAAAGTTAAAAATATTGCAGTCTCTATTTCGTGACAGCAATGTTACATACAAATTCCATTATTTGTCGAGTTCCAAACTTTCTAAAAAGGAAAAATGGCCATATTAAATGAAGGACAGATGATCAGTACTTATAATTATAATGTTGATACCTTGACTATTTATTTAGCTGTCTCAAATAGGCTGGCGCGTTTTCGGCAGAAAAATACACTTCTATTTTTTAATTAATAAATAAGAAGGCGGCAAAGCAAATCTAAAAATATGTATGTAAGAACGTTTCTTCTGTAAAATATTTCTTTTATATTTATATTTCTTGCGCCATTTTTAAGAATAACACTATGTAAGACTCGGTTGGAAGGCTAATTGCTGGCTCCGGATTCAATTAAACAGACTCCCAAGGTGGTCCATTTAAAGCAAATCCTCAGCCAACAAGCTACTTCCGAGCATCGACAATAAAGTACTATAACCAATAGAAAGGAAGGTTTTCAAGCTTGTGTTTTGATCATTGAAATTACTGTGTAATGTATTACTTAAATGTATTTTTTTTAAATATCAAATTGATGAATTTTATATATCAAAGTGATTTAGTCCGTTTTGTTTTCAGATTAGAATATTTATAATCTTTTGAACAGTGGTAACTTTTTTTCTCTAAAATTAAATCTGAGTAACTATGCAGTGAATTATAGTGTCGTTTACATGTTATATTGTAGGTACAGCAATATTAGATATTATAGGAATCTCGTGTGCACCAATATATGTATTAAGAGTATGTCCCCCTCCGAAGTCGGTCCCTCACTGCTGAGGACCGTGACTCCGCTTGCTAATTTTCCCTATGGCAGCTCTCCACTTCTCCATGTCGGTTGCTTATATGTATATGTACATACGAGCGGGATTACTGTGAGTAATGTCAAATCAATGTAAAACCAAGTTGCGATTTTTATTTTGCGGGATGACCCTATAATACGTTGCCTCGCTAAAATATCGGAGCGACGTGCGAATCGGATGCACTGTGTTATGCACCTAACAGGGGGCATCCGGGCTGAAAAATTAAGTCAAAAGCCAGGGCCTGAGCACCTCACGCCGCAGGTAACCGAGTTACAACTGAAGTTAAATGCTCTTTGAACAGCTGTGGGCTGCCTCGCTGTTGTCTTGGTAAACACGGTAATAATTATAACCGCACAGTAGCATGTATTAGCAGGGCTTGTAAACAATTTGTTCAAAATTTAGGTTATCATTCAGGATTGGTATAAAAAAAAACCAAATCACAAATAAGAAAAAATAATAACGTCTTTAATTTTCATGCTCTAAACAATATAATAGAACAGCACACTGATAATAATCATATGAAATCTGAATTTAATAGAAACTCAATTAGTTGTCGGTGGATTAGGCTGCATTACATATTTTTATTTTACCCAACAGTGCGACGCAAAGAAGGACGGTAATGTGTTTATCAGTCTTTGTTTGTTTCTTTATGGCACTCTAGAGACCGTTTAGTGTGTGTTGTGTGTGTGGGCCGATTATAATGTTTCTTACGTCAATATTCATCTTATCCCTCACGAGTGTCATTGAAGGCATTCGCTGATATTCGGCATTTTGAATGAATAAAAATTTTGTTTAAGGTTTATACCGATTTAAAATTGGTTAGCAACATTCTCACTAAAAAATTTTAACACTGTCGGATTTTTATTTTATTTACTTGTAATGTAATTAAAACAATATAAGATTTGTCCACCTTTAACTGTATGAGCCTATTTCAACGCAACAACTGAAATAATTTTCTTATAGATTCGTGTTTCGAAAATACAAAGTTGGTAACTTCGAGGGCGAGGCTTGAGGCTTGCGTGTCGCGACGCATTATTAAGTAAACGAGAACTGTTGAGCCGCTTTGTTTTCACACGATAAGCGCTTAAATATTATCCTTGTGAGGTCTTTTGAGTTTTCAAGTTTACATAATTTATTGAAAAATTATAATTTAAAAAATATATTGATATATTTTAGTTTTAGTTACGCCGATGATATTGGGCTACATACATAGGGCTTACATAATTTGTATTCATATTGACTTCTTATCGTTCTAGAAGATATTGCTGTTTAAACATATTTATGAGCGTATAAACAAATAAACACGTTTCCAAGATATACAGACTATATAAAATTAAAATGCGATGTTCAATGAAGTAAGAATGACACGAGTCTTGGTGTTTAAGGCTCTTAAACAGCACTTCTGGATTAAAAATAAATATTCCTTATCAACGGAGTTACCCCTTATAACAATTCCGTACCGCAAGCAGAGTCTAATATATACCCATTGTATGACATAATTGCTGCTTGTAAAGATACAACCTGTCAAACCTTTCTAATATCAAAGGCAAATTTGTTTATATGTTTATTGGATAGGTTTTTTAAATGAGCCTTCCAATGACAGTGATGATCCAAAGTTATCCCTAAAAACGTAATTTGCGACACTTCTTCGATTGATGCACCATCATAATTCATATCTAATTAAAAAGAATTACTACGAAATGTACAAAATTGCATACATTTTGTTTTAGAAACATTTACTTGTAAATTATTCATTGTTAACCAGTGTATTGCTTGCGCTAAAGTCGCGCTTGCGCTAAATAATATGCCCTTAAACGGATCTTTATTTTTGTTACACTTTATATTATCATATAGAAACCCACTATTACACAAAAAGTACCTTATTTTATAATGTTTATCGCCATATTCAACCTTGTGTTATGAACTAAATTACCTTCATAACGAAAGGGTTTCAGTAAAGCATTTAGTAAGAAGAAGTGAAATCTACAAAATCAATTTGTATTGAGCTTTAGTGACCATTAAAGTAAATTGCTGAATAAAAGGGCTACACGAGAAGGCATGCGTGTAAGGAATGTTATCGCGTTCAATAAAAGTGAAACAACGCGTCTAATTAAAAGTTTACGAGAGAGCGTAAGTTGAAACAATAAAGAAATTAAGTTTAAAAACTAAAAAAAAAACTACTTACTGAAAACTCGCGCTCTAAAAATATGAAACAAGAAAACTTCCCATGTGGAATTATCATATTCCATATTATAGAAAAAGTTCATAAAGATATTTATCATCTTTTAAATAAAGAAATTCAAAATTAAATAATGTACCCCAAGGTTTCACAAGTCAATACAACATTTACGTCATACCGTGACATGATAAATACACACTTAGCGACATTATAAATACAACAGCCAAAAATACTTAAAATAAATTATTACTCCAATATATATAGATGTTCTCTTTAATAAACAGAGATGTTAAAGGTTTAATAATAACTGAAATAAATTTGGAGATGTTAAACGATCACAATATCAGTGCCCCTAGTGTAAATTTAGTCGATAGCGAAACGTGACGTACGCGTTTGCGTTAAGTCTCATTTTGTACGGGTTTTTGAACAGCGCGCCAAGCGGGACGTTTTGGAAAGTCAAAAATCTCATACAAAATGACACTTAACGCAAACGCGTACGTAACGTTTCGCTGTCAAAAATATTTACACTAGGGGTACTGAGTAGATAATAATACTAATAAGATTTGGAGATGTGAAGGCTCTCCGAGCATCAAAATGAAATTATATGAAATAAATAATGTTTAGCTAACAGTTTTATAAACGAATGCTACGTCAATACTAGGCAATATTACAGAGACGTCTACTCTCCACGGTTAATACATTAACTCTAAAAATGTAAAAGGTCCCTTAAGTCAGATAAAAATAATAAAATAAAACAAGCTTTGGAGGTGTAAAGGCTCTCCAAGTGTCAAAAAAAATTACGTTTCGTCGTATTATGTTGTACTTTTGTGCCAGTTTCCGCCATTTCACATATATCAAAAGACGAAAAAAAAAATGAAACTCTTGAAGGCTCACACAATTTATCGGTTGAGAAATGCGACTTAGACACCGCCGTGTTCTTTTTCAACACCATTATCTTTGGCATAGCTATGGTATGGTATGGCTAGGTACATTTAAAGAAACTAAATGACATAGTTTTTTTTATAACAAGTAATTAAGTAATTAAATGCTGCATATAGCGTTGTTGTAATACCGGTATTACCTACATTTAAGTCATGCTAACAATTGAAAACTATGACACGAGTTATAATAATGAGACCATGACACTGTATAAATAAACTCATACTATTAAACTTCAATTAATATTTAAACAGGCCGTAAGGCAATATCAGATAAAATTAAATTATTATCTTAAGTAATTAAACTTGACTTAACTAGAAAACCAGTGTTTAAGGGAAAGTAACATAATTTAAACTCGGGAATGCACTCTTGAAATTAAAGGAATTTAAATAACACGGCGTAGAGAAGAGAGAACAATCGGTCATACTAATACGTTTTTGCACAAACTGAAACGCAGAGCGTCGCTTTCGCTGAAACAATAAAATAAATTTAAATACAGGAAATTATTTTTTACCGGAAAACCTATAAAAATTAAGTATGTGTTGACCTATATATTATGGTATATCTACATGCGCCACGTCTCTAGTCGCGTCGCATTCGCGTATAAAAATAAAAATTCAAACCGCTTCGCCTTCGAGTCTAGATCGCTCACCTATGTTCCACTTCCATAGGAATCAACGGTTTGTTAGTTCCCGCCGCGCCACTACAAGTTCGCGTCGAAATCGCGCCGCACCGCGACTTCGTATTGCCCCCGTCTCGTTCTCTTATGTATAACGCCGCATAAAGCGATCATAAACTTCAAAGTAAAGTGGCATTACATACGAGCACGGCTATCTTTTAAATATCTCTGTGAATATATATAAAATTTAGTAAATAATATAATTTGATAATTTTGCATAAATATTGCCATGGCTTATAGGAACTATATAAAACATACAAGCTATCTTCCTTATCTTGAAACAAATGTATAAAATAAATCATACTGTATAACAATTTAGTTAGGTGGTATTAACACATCTTTTTTTTTCAACCGACAACATATCTAGTATATGTATATTATGTATAATATGCAAGTTTCATCTGCTTAGCAAAGGTGGTAGGCAAATCACTGTAAAATAAATGTAGCTTAGGAACAAACATTTTTAAAAATACAGTTCAAATTCGAACTAAAATAAATTGAAAATTATTTAAATCGGTTTAAAGTTTTAAGTGAGTCTGATGTTAAACCTTTTTTTTTAACAGATTAAATCAAGGTTCACTAAAACGAAACCCAAAATAACTGGCAGTGACACTCCAACACGAACAAAACTAATGGTAAACGGTCCCGTTTATTTCCAGCCAATTAAAGATTTCTATTGTTCTGTTTTTGTTACATTTAAATACCAGCGTGTTCGCTTAACTTCTATGCAGTAAAATTTTGGTTTATTGTGTTACAAATTAAATTTTAATATTTTTATAGGCAAGGAGCAATTTAATTGTTTTCATTCATATAAGTTTATACATTAGTATTTTGTTATGTGCGGCAGCTATCTGCGCTTGTCTTACCCCCGGTGCGGCGGTGGTTTTGTTATGTTCCCGTGTAAGACAAAGATGACAATACTCCCGTTATTCTTACTTCATGTATATACCATTTCGGAGGAAAAAATGTACGGAAAGTATTTTTGCGTTACGCACAGAAAGGTATTTCTTTTTGTTTGGTGTGGCACGGGTACTATTGGCCATACCCCATCACCCCGTACCGCACCTAAAGGGGGGTACAAAGCCCTCAGATTGGTCGTAGTGCTGAGCATTGTTCACGCTTCCGCCTCGATACGACATTTTATTAATGCGACAATTCGATTGCGAAATTAATAATATTTGTTTTGATTACGTCCAGATACGATGACGATAGTCAATATTTTGTCGATTACAAAAGTCGTTATCGATTCTTTAGTATCCCATCACTAGCATCATATATATTACCGATTGCCGGACAAGTTGTTGTAGACCAAGATAGTTATCGTAGTTAGTTACGGAGTGGGAGCGAGCGCCTCGAGCTGAATCGAAGAGCCGGCAGACCTCGTAGGCGATGGCGGAATAACTTGGACTCCTTTTTGAGGGACTGGCAAACATTAGCACTAAGCCGAAACTAATGGAAAAAGAGGGGGAGGCCTTTTCCCAGCAGTAGGACACAGTGGGCTCCTAATATAATATATATATTTATTTGGTCGATAGGTAGAAAATGCCTTCAGGTATTATGTCCGCTATTTGTACGTAATTTTATTGTGCAATAAAAATTTTAATAAATAAATAATATATTATCCAGTATTTAAGATTACTTTTTTAAATGTATTACTTTTATGTTTTCGGTGAAAATTTACAGTCACACTTTTTACTGTTAGTGATATTGGCTTTACCAATTAGTTTTTCAAAACTTATGTACGGAATATCATTTGATATTTACCATTTAGATGAACAAAAACATCTTGGAAAACATGCATACATCCTCGAAGAAACTTTATGGTGTACATGAAGTCTCCAACCTGCTTCAGGCCAGCGTGGGGACTTTAACTATATAGCCTACTCACTATTGCGTACAGGAGGCCCGTGCCCAGCAGTGGGACATATATAGGCTGAATAATTATGTTTTTAATATGTAATATGTATATTTAGAGATGGTTGGCGGATATTTATCCAATTTACCCACCCAGGTAAATATCCGGTAAATACCCATGTACCCGGTATTTACCCGTAAATACCCATGTGCCCGGTATTTACCCGTAACTACCCAAATGGACGGGTAGAATTATTTCTTATTGCATTGCATGGCGATTTTTGTTATAGTAGAGATATATACCGAATTATTGGTAGTAATTAATGTCTCATTCACAATTAAACTGTTTGATAAAAACTGCAGTTGTAATTAAGAAATTATTTATATAATATTCATAAATAACTAAAAAATGTCGTCATAAGCGTATGTTTTTTTTTATTCGAGTATCGTACTTTTACATTGATAATAAACATTCCAATTTTGGTCGGTGGGGTGTGTGGTTGGGGAGGAGGAGGTTAAAAGGTAACTTTTTCATATTTCTTGGATCTGTCAGTAATATCGAAAAGTGTTGTATACTCCTGCGGGTAGGTAAATATCGGGTATTTACCAGGTAAGGCCAAACCCAAACTTACTGCCAGTGCGTTACGAGTCATATACTTCCCGTACCATGACGTGAATTTAAAGGTTCCTAAAGGCCTGGAATATTAACGATTTGAAGTAAAAAGCATTCTTGTCAATAGACTACATCCTTGTGTTTACACAGATCCGCGAGCGTAAATTCCAAAAGTTATAGAGGTTTGTCAAAACCCTTAACTTTGCGGAAATATATTTCTCTTGCCGCAATGGACATATTATTATATAATATGTCCATTGCGTATACCAACTTATTTTAATTGACAAAATATTTATTGGCATCATCGTACATGCACATAAACACAACAAATAATATTCATCCATATCATATGCAGAAGTCAGTACCTACTTCGATCGGTATTAGGACAGGTATTTCTTAGAAAATGTCGTACCTATCGAGAAGGAGACGTCAATATTGCGCAGCACTATAGCGGGTTGCGTTGCGTACCCGCCTTTCGGTGCCCTACGGGGTAGTGGGGTACGGCTAAATATATAGTACCCGTATCGCACCAAAGATAAACAATTACCTTTCAGCGCTTTACGAAAAAAAAAATACTTATACTTGAAACAAGAATATCGGGGGTAAGTAAGTAAGTAAATATTCTTTTCCTACTCCTCTACTGTTATCTGTCATTTATATATTCATGAACACGAATATAAGAACATATATAAAAGGTTTGAAAAAAAGTCTATATTGTTTATTCCTCATAACAGCACTTGTGCTTTACAATCGTTATAACGTTACTGCGATTAATGGCTACCAACTTAACAAAATCAGTTATAGTTATAAATATAGTTTCAAACTTAGTGCATTCCTGCCATATTACAATACATTCATTTGGTTGTATAGTAGAAACAATTGCTTCATAAGTCAGAAACACGCATGTGACACCCGTAATATGCCCATGACCGCTTAGCGTTGCTTGTTAGTCTCCATAGGCTACTGTGGCCAAAATCGAGAAAAAACTGTCCAAAAATTGAATTTAGCAAGGAGCAAGTACCAGGGCCTCAAGAGTTACGAGAAGGTGTCGCTGACCAGCCGGGCCGCGGCGGGCAGGGCGCGTAAGGTATGCTCGTGTATCTTAGCTGTATACTGTTGGTTTGTTTACCTATATGATTCTACTATTATTCTAGTATTATTTTTGTTGACTCGTAGGAAAAGTATTGTATGCAACGTTGTATAAGTAGGCCAAAAAATGCTCGTGGCGTATTCCTTTACAATGTTCGGCTACGCCTTCGGCTCCGGCTCACATTGTAACTCACGCCACTCGCCTTTTTTGACCCTTCTTATACAACTGTTGCATAAAATACTATTATTGCACCAACAATTATACATTTTACATACATGTAAAACTACAAATAAATTTTAAAGGAAATTAGAACCAGGTAACAACAGGCAGTCTTATCGCTAAAAAGCGATCTCTTCCAAACAACCTTTAGGTAGCAGGAAATTTAGAACTCCTACTAAAGTCAACAGGTAGTGCAAGGAGCTAAATATGGAGACTATTAAACACAAACACACATGCTACTTATATAAGTATTAAAACAATACCTAATACACTAATAAATATACAATATAATATAATACAATATATATATATATACTTACACACATACAATATATAAAATGGCAACTTAAGGTAGAGATAGAAAGTATAGTTTCAGCTGATTTTTGAAAATGGAGAGAGATTTAGCTAATCTTAATTCTACTGGCAAAGCATTCCACAACCGAACAGCCCGGAGAAGGTAAAAGAGCTATTATAAAAATTTGAAGTAGATGAGGGAGGAGCAAGAATGTGAGTCTGAGAACATCTGATAGAAGAGAGATACTTTAAGCGCTCTTTGAGATAAGGTGGTGTAGCGAGGTTAAAGATAATGCCATAAAGGAGGGCAAGATCATGAGAGTCATGGCGAAGACGAATAGTAAGCCACTTGAGCTGAGAATGAAACTGAGACACATGGTCATATTTGCGTAAGCCAAATATAAACCTTATAAAGATATTCTGGAGGCGCTCAGGTTTATTCAGCTGATCCTGCGTAAGGTCGAGATAGCAAATATAAATAAATAAATAAATAAATAAATAAATATTATAGGACATTATTACACAAATTGACTAAGTACCACAGTAAGCTCAATAAGGCTTGTGTTTAGGTTACTTAGACAACGATATATATAAATATAAATATTTATAAATACTTAAATACACTGAAAACACCCATGACTCAGGAACAAATAATATCCATAATCCAAATATCAGCATAATCTAATATGGGCAGTAAGAGAGATTGAGCTAGCGCAATTTTAGTGGCGTAAGGCAAGAAATTTCAAAGTCTGCGGAGTAATGCAATTGCAGCAAACATTTTCCTACTAACTTCACTCACCTGAGGTGCCCAAGAGAGACTCTGAACTATACTCGTACGTGTACTCGGGAGTATAGATTCTTTGTCTTTTTTACACGAGGAAAAAATCACCTACGCATCGGGCTTAATGTAAGCACAGCTAGGTGCCGCACCAGCGGAAAGTGAAATGCTTCCCGTAACGCACAACGTACAATGTGTTAATTGTAGAACGTCTCCAAACAATGCAGCTACATTGCTTAATTTTTAATGTTTACACGCTTCCTTGGCGAGCAGATTGCACGAAATATTGTTTATAATTACCGTCGCTTATCACGTCAGGCGACATAAATATAGGGCAGTCGCGTGCACAATACGTTTGTCGGAGAGACGCGATAACATCTATTACGCTTAAGACCAACGACATTTATAGGTATGAACTAGGTAGGCATGCAATTTCAAACAACGTTTTATAAAACACTAGCAATTCAACAACCCCTGAAATTTGACATGTAGATAGGTTTTGTTATGGAGAAGGATATATAATAGTTTTCAACCCCAAAATTACCCCGTAAGTGTGAAAAGGGGGAGAAAAAGGGCGTTATGGGGGAAAAGGGTTAAAGTTTGTATGGGGAATCAGTAAAAAGCAGATTGTAAAAAGAAGCCCTCTGATACGTATTTCAGTATTTTTAATAGTAAATCATCTCCAATCCTTTAAACTAGGGGATGTAATATTGTCATAAGTTACTTACAAAAAGAAGTGAAATCCCATCAAAAACATTTCAATCTACAATGTTGCCAAGACGAAACCATAAAGCCCGCACTGTCAAAAAGTTATCAGATCTCTTGTAGAGCCAAGCTTCTAACTCTACAACCCCTAACTTCACAAACTCTACACCTTAGTCAAAATATGTGGCTTTGCCCTTTCGTTACTACTATTAGTCTAATCGACAAACTGATAACGGTGAAAAATAGAGATACTAATCCTTAAAATACTTGTGATACCTCATTAGATTCGTAATGATGTCTAGATATTTATATTTAAAGCGTTAATTAGATTAGCACACAAAAAATATCAAATGTTAATAACAAAAAAAGGGGAAAAAAGTAGATATCAACTATGAATTCAAGTGAGTTTTTCAAAAACGCTTCTAATTCGTACACACTATAAATGTAATCTGATTTGCAGATTCCAAATTTCTAGATTTTGTGGTTTCGGCTCTGCAATGATGAGGTTAGCAGGCAGTCAGTCAGGAAACACGCATTTCTATACATATATAGATAATGCGATGAAATAAGTAAGTAATAGTGTATACAAAAAACTGTATTTTTTCTTGATCGCGCTTATGCGGTCAACGTGCCCCTTGGAACGACACACACGCGCCCTCACTCCAGTGCACCCTGCGTGATACACGTGTACCAGCGGCGCGCTATGTGGCCGGGACCTCATTCTTTTCCGCATAGGTACATGCTAGAAAGTGATACTTTGAATGTGTGATTTTGAACGGATGTGAAAAAAATCAACTTTTCAGGAAAGCCAAAACAAAATGTTCATATTTATATTATTTTATTTATTTTTCTTTTTACGTGTTGACATTGTTAGATTTCTTTCTCGTATTTTTTAATTTTTACTGTCCATTTTTTTATTACTTTCATGTTTTTTATTTTGGGCTATCTATTTGCGACGGTGCGATTTATTTTAATTAGTTTTAATATTTATTTTTATGTTATGATGTTTATTTTTTTTATTTTGTATATATATTTTTTGTATGCATGTGCCTAGATTTAAGATTTTTCAAACACAATGTAATATTGTTATTGAATAAATGATGATATGGAATTCAAGATATTGACAAAACAAATACTTTTATTCATAAACAAAAAACACGAAATTCATACTACAATGTGGAAAACTCATGATACATACGCTACGCCCGTAAACGCCAGCTTACCCCTCTTAATTCTGGGTACCTACCATATTTTCCATACAATGGGCGGAGGGGCCTTTCAATTTACATATAAAACTTCGTGTACATCAATTTTGTTGGTCTGTGCTAATAAAGAAACTAAGCGAACGAAAACAGACTCGTTACGCCACTCAAAAGAAATGCTGAAACTTTAGCGTCTCACCTGTAAAAGTGAAAAAGGTAAGTCGATAAAAGCTTTTGTGTTATTTTTACCAAGTATAGCCATTTATAGCAAGCCTTTATGGATTCTTTTTCTCATTTAAGTCCTCCTGGCTATTGAGATTTATACTTATAACAGGTAATATTTATAATATCGTATAAGGTAATATTTATAATATCACTCGTAGCAGATCAGAACATATTACATTAATTTTAATTTATTATGATTTTTTATGTATTTTATGAGTGAAGTTACAATACAAATACTCTTTATTGCACACCTCAGTAAAAGAAAACAATACAAAATAAACACAAGCAGCGGTAAACAGCAGGCGGTTTTATCGCTAAAAAGCGATCTCTTCCAGACACCCTTTGGGCAGCGAAAATTAATAAATTTACATATGTCAGCAGGTGTTGCAAATGCAATGAAAGAACTAACATAGTATTATCAATAAATCAATCAAACAAACAAACATTTATTCAGCAAATAGGCCACAGTGTACTTTTACATGTCAATTGTCAAAAAATAACAACATACAATTACAAATATGGACTAATGAATGTTTACTTATGTCCGTGTAATAAAAGTTACCGTCAACCAGCATTGTAATAATTCAATTAACTAAAAGCGGATTGCATGCAGTTAACGTAAGCCATTTCGTGATTTATAAACGTACCATAATGAATTCCCCACATACACGAACTAGATGGCCTTATGATTAAAGGTCTTGATTCTTGCTATTTAATTTTATTCGGTATTAAAATTAATACCGAACTAAACACCCTATTACTTCGCCCGCATTTAGGAAGGAAGGTATATTTTTACTAGTATTATCGATACTTACAAAAGCAATGACACTTAACCGTTATTATTATGGCCACCATTTGCCCAAGCAAAGCCAACTTCAAGTGGAATCCCGTTAATTTAATGGATCCTCATTGATTATGATTGTGTTTAGGTTTTGTCTATAAATAGTTTCGCTTCGTTACTAAAATCAGCATTTTCATTTTATATTCAGCCAAAGATACTTTGCCTAAGCTTGCCACAAAGTCCAATACTATTTCTAACGTATCGTATCAAATTTCTGGCCACTCTATTGGATCGTAAGGAACATCATCTGTACAAATCAAGTTCCCTCACGTAATACTTATTATATACAACATAGGGGTAAAATATACAATATAAAACGCTCATGTCATATTCCGGGCGTAGTCAGCGCCCCAATATGGCCGTATCATAATATGAAGCGATGAACTTTTCAACCAACCAGCATAGAAAATGTAAATAGAGGCTGTATAGCGAGACCTCTAGCGCATTCTTCTCGATACCCCCGCCATAAACAGTCATCAGGATCCAGCCTTACCCGAGCTTCGGACAAATTCCTTTGATCTTGTTTAGGGTAAATCTTTTCGATTTATATGTTAATTTATACATTTGAATTTTCTGCGGCTTCGCATCGAGCGGTGTTACTTGTTAATCTGAGTCCTTGTCTACCGAGATCTTCCATTTCCGTAATCCTTTTCAATTTCGATTGTAGTAGGCTTCTACAAAAATCTGCCTGTGATTTTGATTCGCTAATAATGTTGTGGAAGTAAGCCGTCGCTTTCGTGTAATGCGCTTGATGTAAGCGGACCGAAGCCTGCTAAAATGCTAGTATCTATAAGGCATGCAAACGAGCATGTCTTTAAGAAAGTGGAATTTCTTTGCACAGCACAAATTTTATCGAGGACACGTAATTTCCTTTGATCCCTCATCTTTATTCAATGATCCGAGGATCGTAACGCTACGTAAGCGAATTCATTATTTCCTGCGCTCTTATACAGATCACACGGATATAATTTACTTACGAATCGAATGGAAATTGTGACGTGACCTGATATTAAACTTAAGGATCATCAACACCCACGCCAATTGTACGTAATTTATTTTTCTCCAATATGCTCGGAAATGTTCACTTTACTGTAGCAAAAATAGTACGGGAGGTTATCATTATGGTCAAATTCAAATAAATAAAAAATCAAACCATCGAAAAAAAAAAGCGCTGGTGGCCTAGCTAGGTGGTAAGAGCGTGCGACTTGCAATCCGGAGGTCGCGGGTTCAAACCCCGGCTCGTACCAATGAATTTTTCGGAACTTATGTACGAAATGTTATTTGATATTTACCAGTCGCTTTTCGGTGAAGGAAAACATCGTGAGGAAACCGGACTAATCCCAACAAGGCCTAGTACCCTCTGGGTTGGAAGGTCAGATGGCAGTCGCTTTCGTAAAAACTATTGCCTACGCCAAATCTTGGGATTAGTTGTCAAAGCGGACCCCAGGCTCCCTTGAGCCGGATAACGCTAGGAAGAAAGAAAAGAAAAAATCAAACCATTATTGTCGTGTTAGCGAACGGGAAGTTATTACTATATTGGTTTTTTAGTTTTTAAAAACATGTATCACTAAGAAAAACGCAGATAGACAATTAAAATAGCGGCGGGCTGCGTCTACACGATCCGATCAGCATCATTTCAAGCTGTAGGATAGTCGTGTAAGATCGTGCGAATATTGCTTAATAAAATCGAAGACTATATACCTTTTATATTTTTTTAAGGATCTCGTGCGTGTACATACAGCTTATATTGCACAATCATATTGAATAAGCGAATATTGAATGGTACTGAATGGCAGAATAGTTGTACCATTAACTTTAAAAAATACTTAAAGAGGGAAATTGTTTTTGACGTTTTTGACTTGAAGGTTCGATTTGAGTGCTAGTTGATGCTTAAATTATGATTTTTTTCCCTTATTTCCTCGCATGTTTGGAGAAAATCACTGTACAGCCTCGGCAGGAACAGTAATTCGTGGAATCGAAACTCATCCGCGAATTGCCCTTTCCCGGCCTCTGCAATAATGTACTATTTACATATTTCTGATAGAGAAAGACCGCCGAAAAACATGTTGGAGCATTTTTATAATACGTCGGTGGCAAACAAGCATACGGCCCGCCTGATGGTAAACAGTTCCCGTAGCCTATGTATGCCTGCAACTTTAGAGGAGTTACATGCGCGTTGCCGACCCTAACACTCCGCACCCCGGCTGAGCTCTGGCAACCTTACTCACCGGCCGGAACACATCACTATGAGCAGGGTCTGGTGTTATTTGTCATGCTTAGTGTATGGTTTCGTAGTTAAAATTAGTTACGACTGATTTTTTCTTAGACAAAACCATAAAACCTCATTTATCGAAACGAAGTAGTGCCAAATTGCAGGGATCTTTCTCTTTTACCCTCACTAAGACGTAATTAGAGTGACAGAGAAAAATGCCCACAATTGACGGACTTCGAATTTCGTGGTTATAGCCCAGAAGTCTATGAAAGCACGTAACTGGTCAGCGATAAGAGTAACCAAGACTCACGGGATAGGTTTACATGGCTGTCGATGTTCAATCAACATCTGTCTCTTGTACGGTGCAGACGCTTTATACTCTCTCTTGAATTGGTGTTTTTCAACAATTAGTTGGCTTGTCCACAAAACATAAAGTGCGGCTGCATTTCTTACCACTTCTTATCTGCATAATGAAAATAAACATTATGTAAAAATCCGCGCGCTGCCGCTAGCATGTAAGCCTATCCTGCCATTTAGGTGAAAATGTTTACACCCACCGACCTTCTTTTGTCCCAAAAGAGAGGACGCTATGGTAGCTCGTCTCGATAAATGTGGGTATAGTTTTCACAAAGTGCTCTTATTATAAAATTTAAACTACCTAGAGTAGAAATGCAAAATGTAAACAACTAATGGGGGGTTAGCATAAACTAGAAACTACTATAAAAAGGTACCTTTTTGTAACTTGGCAAAAGGCAAATTCTTATTTTTTATACTCATACCAGGGGTTTAATTTATAGGTAAGTAACATAAATTATACCTCTGGTATGAGTATAAAAAATTGAGAATTTTATTATGATAGTCAAGTTATCTACGTAATGATTAGGTATTTTAAAGATTCTGGAAAAATCGGATGAAAGTTCTTTTTTCATAATAGAAATGCAAACTTGAAGAAGAAAATATGACAAATACCTGAAACTTCGTTAAATCGCGCGAAGTCGATAATTCGAAATCTATCCATCACGTTTTGTAGCATGTACGGACGAAATTCCGAGCACTTTAACCCAACTTTTAGCTATAGGTACTCGTAATCCCTTTTAAGATTCGATTTGTGACGTTAAGTGTCGGGCTGGGTCCTTACCTCAAACGTTGGAATTAGGGATAACAAAGTTTGCGGTTTGAAGTACAAGAATTAGACCGTCCAATTCTATACTTAACGGAAAACTGGATCGTTACGGTACCAAGACTACGAAATACCTGTGAGTTAGCTACAAAGAGATACAAATTATGTAAGTACCTCTTCATATTTAAATTGAAATTAGTATTCATATTACGTACATACATTTTTGACAAACTCTACATATCTATATATTATGTAGTTGACGTTACGTAGAACCTGTTTAGTTTCGATTGGTACACGGGCGGGGCATAAATATATTGTGGTTTTAAATTATCTTTTTTACTTAATAATTTGCCATTGGTGAAACAAATGTTTCCAAATGTACTCAAGCAAGTAGTTGTACTTAGAAATGAGTCAATAAATCGTTTTAAGTTACAAAGAGAATCCAAAATTTCTAGGAACAGAAAATATAACGCCCAGGCAAGATAGCTCTTCAGATTTTAATATTTCACGTTTGCGTTCCTTAGTAGTCAACTTCTAATAATAATGGAAAATGAAAAGAGCATCACGTGACTATACACGAAACACAGAAGGACCCACTTCTTCAAATTGTTTTCTTATTGTTTGTCTTGTACCCATTCCCCCCCCCCCCCCTTTCTTTTTCTTGGTCCTGTAATTGACCGTTAACGTGCCCGTTTGCCATCAGTGTTGCAATCTGCCCCTAGCGAGTAGTAAACTTGTGTCAGTAAATTGATTCGTAAACAACTCTTCCTTGAACGATTGTATTCATTTATTTATATGAGCTCGTCAGTATCTCTTTTCATGTTTGGACTGTGCACTCGCAATCCGCAGAATGTATCTAGACGACGTATCAAGACAATGAAAACTAACTATCCCAACAAAAACATAAATGTGAAACGAGAGCCAAGTTCAATATTAAGAATATGTGTCGTTGTTAACTCGCCGACAAAATAAATTGAGATCTATATGGGTGCCAAGTTCTATTCCGTGTAGAAAATCCTGAAATTATAAAAGCATGACTTGGCTAGTTTTTATCAAACAACCAAATTTTAGAAAATTAACATAGTCAAATACAATAGTCTGTAAGTGAAAACTAGCCAAGACAAACCCTTTATAATTTCAGGATTTTTTACACATAATAGAACTTGGCACCCATATAGATCTCAATTGTTTTGTCGGCGAATCAACTAAGACACATATTCTTAAAATTGAACTTGGCTCTCATTTCACATTTGTCCTTGCAGCAGCTTGACCAAGATTTTCTTAAATTGGAAGGTTGTCAATGCAAACCTAAACGATTTGCGCACCACCTGTGTTGGGCTATTTACGTGTCGGAAAACGACTAAATCGTATCGTCTATTGCCTTTAAGAGGAGTTTCATCACGCCATATTTGACAAATAGAGCAAGCTATTAGGGTGTTACGTTACTCCTGAGTAGCGTTCGACGTAGTTCCGCCAAGGCGTCATAGAGTGCGCTGTTAAAAAAAATTGAAATCGAGAACAATTGAAGTCACGCTGTCTATCAATCTCCAGACGAGAACGGAAGAAGATGACGTCGGTGGCCGTTCCTAGGTCAAACCCACTGGCTTGCTTATTTTAAGAAATGTAACGCGTGCTCTGATTTGTAATCAGTCTTGTCCAGTCAAGGCCGTGAGTTGAACGTCGTTGTTCATTGAAAGCCCTCGTCATACACTATTGAAGGTTCTGAGGTGCTGTCTCTAGTGTAATACGCCCACGATTCTCGATATACGTAATACTAAATTTTGATTAAATCAACACCCTATCACCGAATTTTATCAAGTAGTTTGATTCAGTCCACACACTAACTGAGAGTTTTATTCAACTTGTTTGTGGTTCGACCTAATTTTCAGAGGAGTGTGAGGGCAGCTCATGTCTTATGCAGGAACGGGCCGGGCGGTCACCCTGCGGGTTCACGCCTCATAAATTAATTTAAGAATAGACCTCATAGGCCTTGTCGTGTTGACAAAGAAGAAACTGTCGTTACCAGTGCGAGCTCTTGAAATAGCTTTATCAGGTGTTATCTTAGGAAAATGTTGTTATTAAAACAAACATAATATAGAAACAACATATGAAATGATCAGGTTGTAAAAGTACTTAGCTCATAAATTTGACAGAAAATTTCCTAATTGTCTATTTTTTTTTGCCAGATATCAGCCTTTTACCAGCCTCTCAACAATTATTCTTTAAAAACTCGAATTATATGAACGTTAAACGCGTTCATATAAACGCGTATAGTCGCATTCTTTTTGGAAATATAAATCTCAGAAGCAATGGTCGTAAGAGGGAAGTATACGACGTGATCGTCCATACAAAAAGAGAAAACGTTTTCCATTTCTAAATATTTTTCATTCTTCATGAGTTTTAGTATGTTATTGACACAATGAAGAAATAGGTTTAAAGGTTTTCCTTTATTTTTTTATTTGCAAATCAAAAAATAATTTTACAGCGAAACCTATAAACCTGGAATATATTATGCTGAAGGGATCAACGTCAAAATCAAAGTGATTTGTTAAGATTTAGTTAGTGGAAACCGTTCTCTCCCGAAATGGAATTTCATAGAAAAATTACCGTTATTTCGTTAGATTCGAAGTTTTCTAATTTGACATAAAACTATAGGTATAGGCTTAGATAACTAATAAAAAAACTATGAATTTAATTACGTTTAACTTGCGTTAGCATTCAAGTTAGTTTTTTTTGTTTAAAAATAAAATGAATGCATGAAGAAAATTAGGACGTAACCCAAATCTAAAGATTCGACATTTCGTGACGTAGGTACAAAATAAAATAAACTATTCTCAAAGTATTTAAAAAAAATATGGGTCACACAACAAAAAAATAGGTAAATCGATCCTTTATACCAATTCCTTCATCACATTACCACAAAAATCATTAATCCGCCTTCTACCAAATACATGAAATAAATAAATAAATAAATATTACAGGACATTATTACACAAATTGACTAAGTCCCACAGTAATCTCAATAAGGCTTGTGTTGAGGGTACTTAGAAAACGATATATATAATATACAAATATTTATCAATACTTAAATACATAGAAAACACTCATGACTCCGGAACAAATATCCGTGCACATCACATGAATAAATGCTCTTACCAGGATTTGAACCCAGGGCCATCGGCTTCATAGGCAGGGTCACTACCCACTAGGTCAGACCGGTCGTCAAAACATTGTATCTCCAAAACCGATCATGAAATAACAGAAACATAGGTACCTACCATACCTACCTATAGCAATCACAATCACCATCTATGATCACTTTTGAAAACTTAAACACAATAAAAAGAATGAAGATAATTGGGATAAAAATCTCAGATGTTCTTCTAGAGTATGAACTATATACTACTATGCAAAAGTAATAATTTTGGCAAATATTGTTTTGTAGTTATTGCGGAATTCCTGAACAAGTTTACTGACAGACTGGCGAAATTTCTGAATAAAGTATTTAATTTAAAATGTATTATATCCGTGCCTGTCCGTCTATCCGGACTTCCGTCTGTCTCTCCGTATGTCTGTAAAACCTATAAGATATACATATAATAATGAAGTTGAAACATAGATGTGCCGTGTACACCACTGCTTAGTTACGTAGTCTCTGGAAAAAAAAACTGAAGGGGCAGATTATGCTCACTAGCATTGAAAAATACTGTATTTTACTTATCTTTGTGTAAATATATGGACTAACGTTGCAATCATTTATAAAAACTAAACGTTTTTGTTTCTTTCACTTTTGGTTGAAGTATATTAAGGCGAACAATAAATGGGGAATAAATTTAAAATGGCAATAAACTTGGGACGTAAAGATCTGTATATCAAAGTACGTGACATTACCCGTTTTTATGTTCGTAAAAAGTCCACATCGGTGGCGGAATCGTTTTCTCGAAAACAAAGGTCGCAATAAAAGGTCTTATTGTTATCCTTTGAATTTATATCCAGATATTATCGCGCTCACAAATTACAACCATGGAAACTTTTAACTACATTGAGCGTCTGTAATAGCACCCGTGGTTAGAATTTTGACTGTGGTCCTGAAATTTGATAAATGCGCGTAATTCTCGCGTCGGCTTATTATTAATTCATAATGCTTATTGATTTGTTAAGAGTTTATGTTTAGCAGTCTTTAAGTAGAATTCTAGTCATTAATGTAAGTACCTACATATAGAAGTTAGAACCATCTACTTGCTCTCAATAATAGGTATTATATTTTGTTCGATCGTATATCGATTTATATATTTTTATCAATATTATTTCTATTTAGATATCATATTTTATTTACAATCGATTTATATATGTTACAGGTAATGTTATAAGGCACAGTATTGCTCGTAAAATTTAAGTCAACTTAAGTTTACCTAGTATTACTCAAGCCTTTTGGCTAAAGCCCGAAAATTAAATCAACTTCAATTTGTATTTGGCATTTAACCGTATTCATCTAGGTCTACCAAACACTGGGAGGGTAATGTCAGAAGTCATGATGCAACACCAACATTACCCAAGCAGTGTTGGGTAGACCTACATAGATGTGCACGGGTAAACGCCGAATACAGATTAATGTTGTTTTAATTTTCGGACTTTAGTCAAAAGATTTGCTTTGGGTAATACTAGTTATGCCAGGGTACTACTTGAGTTTAATTAACCTTCTAACATTACCCGTAACATATATATCGCCTTTAAAAATAGACACAGCCCTTTGCCATTTAGGTTTCATTTTAAGTCTGCAAAATTTTATATTTTATATACGAGTAAATTGCCTCTGATTTAATTTGTTCAAAATTACTTGCGAATGCGAAACGGCCGGGTATCCGACCCCAAATAAAAAGTCATAAATTCGTGCGGCATCTGTTTTCTAATTGAGACATTAAGCGTAGGATTGGTTAAATGGGTCGCCTTTGATAACGCGCATATATAACTGATGGCGGATGGAGTGAAAGTACGTGCCTATGTTATAGTGTACTCTCTCGCTGTGTCTTGCTGCAAAGGGACTTGCGTGTGTTTATTACACCTGAAATTTCTATGAGATTACATTGAATACACCTTTATTCAAATAAAAGTTTTTCAAATCATGAAGAGAATGATAGATAATTATTTTTTTATTTAATCAAGTATGTAGTACTTCTCTAGATATTTATTATGTTAGCTATCCTAGATTTTTTTATTCTCTGACGAAAAGTGCTTACGAATAAACTCACCAATGCTCGTTTTGAGTTAAATAAAAGAGTTAATAGCGATTCTGTTTACTCTCGCATTTGGTTTTACTCCTCAACAATTCAGCGTATGAAAACAATCACTGTTCGATTTTTCTACATGATGTGTAAATAAATCGCAATAAAAATGTTTAACTTGCGTTAAGTAGTTTTAAAAATTATAATTATTTGGCTTTATATTTTGGTTTAACGTTACATATTTTCAATGTATACATAATCAATTTCCGTATCCGTGTAGTGACATATTTATTAATACAAACATACATTCATTCGTACATGAGGGGCCATACATATGAATTCGGTATTTGCCACTTGTGCAACGGAACCCTAAAACGTGGTATTAAACCAGTGGTTGCGGCTTAACATCACAATAATGTGAATATTATTGTGTAAATGATTACCATTTCATTAGTTAGAAAGCGTATGCTAATCCGCATTTCAAATAATGAAATGAGTTGTGCGCTTAAAAATACAATTTGTAGTGGATTAAATAGCGTCCGTTATTGTTAGTAATGTTCGCGCTACATAAATTCGGTTTACCGAGCTACCAATTTCAATTAACAACAGAACATAATAGATTGTGCAGTAGATAGTTTTCAGAGAAACCAGACAGTCGAGCGCTAGTGCCTACATATATGAAAACGCATATCTAAACATTAAAAACCATATACACAACAATATTTAAAATAGGAGAGCCGGGTTTGTGTAGTCAATTTTTATGTGTATCGCTTTTATTCAAGTTTTATTATTGCTCGTTTATTGAAGTTTAACGCGTTTGCTGCCAGCACGAGCTACGTGCTACGTTCGTAGCGAACGTTTTGTTTTTTCGATTTATACCTATATAGCGCAAAGCCTCTACGAACAGATACTGAATGTGTTAATAATGTGATTTTAGTTTCTTGCTTAATCTACAAATATCGTGTGAATTTTGTGCATTGTTTTGGGACATTACGGGCAAATTGGATAATATTGTTTCATTTCAAAGGAATTAGTACCTATTTTGTAGCAAAATTATGGGTAACTTAAAATAACGAAAGTATTTTTTTAATAATTACATCTTGTTTTTCTTTTTCTAGCCTTCGTCATATGGGACCGTGCGAAGTGCATGGTGGGGGTAAGTAAAGCGATCCCAGCGCATAAGGTGGTAAAAATTAGAACTAACTGCGGATAGCGTCTTTAACATTTCGTACAAGTTATATGGCTCGAAAAGAAAGTTTAATTTACGATTTCTCCTGAAATATTCATTTAAATTGTATGGTGTAAGGGACCATTGTAATCTGTATGAAATGCTTATTATAAATAACGTATTTAATTTGATAATTGTTAATAATGTATCCATATAAATAGCTTTGCAAATGCCACATATTACGCGATCTTTTTCTAGAAGTTAAGATTGGTTATAGTAAGTTATCCTTAAAAGATAGACATTTAACATCCCAGACTTTTTTGTAGACCTATGAATGAGAAACAACCCCACCATACATTGTGTTGGCGTTTTCGATTAAAGCTCCTAGCCAGCGTGATTTTTTCCGACAACATCGTTATATTTCAACCAATTTACACAAAACCTTAACAGGTTATATACCTAAGCTTTCGTCAACAATCACTCTATTGATAGATGAAAGTTGTATGAAAATCCATTCAGTAGTTTTTAGTTTTGGAGTAGTTTTATAAGATGTAGTGAATTGACGTTTTTCCCTAGACTCGCGGACGTCAGGTTGCGTGACAGTCGTGTACATAGCGAATATTTAATTAAATTTAACTTTATTATTTAAAGATTTGTCCGGATAATACGTAAAAGCTTTCTTTCTGTCTCTCCTTCAGGCACGTGTACTACTCGTAAGACCAAGCTTAATAAGGTTAAGTTTTACTCTACGAATTTGCGGAGTTTCGACTGTTACACTGTCGTCAAAATTACGAATAACCACTTTCAAACCATTAAAGATCAAAGTGAACATTCAAGATTAAAA
Organism: Cydia pomonella; assembly: GCF_033807575.1. Lineage (NCBI taxonomy): Eukaryota > Metazoa > Arthropoda > Insecta > Lepidoptera > Tortricidae > Cydia > Cydia pomonella. Next base: position 17,342,680 of record NC_084706.1, on the reverse strand, counting down.
AAAAAACTAAGAGGTTTACCAAGTAAATCTAGCTAAAAAAGCGTCTACAAACACTTTAATACCGCTACTAAAGTTTGATTTCAATGTTTTTTTATCCTTTGACAAAGCGAACACAGGATTAACGTGCCATTTCGCTGTGAGCTAGACCGAATGTTTTTGCCCAACCCCGGTAGTGCGAAAGTGATTTATCATATGGCAACATGCTGTGGTTTTGTGAAGAAAAATAAAAGTAATTCCTTTTGTATTTGGCCGCGTACGGAGACACATTTGGCAAACGTGTGAATAATGCTCCAATGTGGTTGATACGGGGTAAAGTGTGACGTGTTTTGTGCGGTGATTTGTTATGGATGTTTGATAGTCTCTGTATAATAGGCAGTTTTTCTATGAATAGAAAAGTCCAAAATAAGTAAGGAAACTTAAACAAGAATGCATATTATATGGATTAAAGAACATGCATCAGCTATGTGCGGCTCTTACATATTCTATAGGTGTTTTGTAGGAATATGCTATCTTATGCAAGGTCAGATAGTAAAATACTGCAAAAATACCACTATTCACTTCCATCCAATTATAGTTCCAGCTACTCTAAACGGTACATTCATCGAGCAGTAGTTTGAAAAACAAGCGTAGAAAATAAATGGGGCGGGAATTCATGTCTACCCGGCCGGCAAGTTCGTAGAATTATGACATTTGCAGTACTTTAACCCAGCTAAAACGATAAAAATTATGTTTCATGCTGAATAACGGCAAAGTTTTATACGTACATAGGTAAATTAAAGGTGGGTTTCTACAGGCCTTTTATTTTTTTATTAATCACGGCTAATTTGGTAAAATTGATCTTCTCGCCAATTTACTACTTGTAATGTACGAGTTCTAGTTTTGGCCAATAATCATATTATGTCCGCAATATATTTTCTATGAAATTTGTAATGTTACAGTGTCCATTCGGAGGTTTTTTTTATAAACTGATCGGCGATTGGACCTAGTCACACCTGATGGAAAGTGAAGACAGAACCTAAGATGGAGCTCACCGGTTCAGTAGTAGCCTATTCACTGTTGCTTTAAAGAGACTGAGGTCATATTTTTCAGGAGTAAAAACTAAATAAATATATAATAAATTGCAATGTATAACAACACAACAGATGAAACATGAAAATATAGATATACTGTCAGACAGCGATTGGCTGAAAGTATATGGCATTTAAGACCATTGTGAGTTCGTGGTGATGACTTAACGAAGTGAGTAATAGGTAAAAAACTTAAGTAAGTCACCTTTTGTATGTAGTTGTGACGTGTTCGAATAGACAATACAAACAAAACAAATGTCTATTCGAACACGTCACAACTACATACAACAGGTGACTTAATAAGTTTTTTACCTATATCTTTTTATATTTTACCCGACTACAGCAAAGCAAAAGCAGTATGTATGTAGATATATATGTATGTGACTTCATCTGTTTCCTGGGAAACCTCTAAGATAATCGAACTGATCTGATGATTGAGACAGCAGGTGATCATTTTAGACTTATGTGAAAAACAACTCAACCTCTCTAGATGAATATCTATAGTCGCCTGTGGAAAGAAAAGTACAGTAAGCGATAAAATCTTGTATCAAAAATTTATATTTTGACAAAAAACTTATTTTCATGTAGACATATTACAAAGCTTTTATGAACGTCGAATAAAGCTACGCTGGCTCTAATCCTCTCTCTCTCTCTCTGTCTCTTTCTCTCTAAAATAGGTACTAATTATAAATTGTCAATGAGAAGTTGCGTGTAGCGTTGAAAAATTGAAGCAGGAACAAGACCCAAGGCATCCTCTTCACGGTCACAAGCTACCACCATCTCGTCTAAAGAGCCGTAGGAGCTTTATGCGGTGTACTGCAGCTATCCAGATCCCGCCGTCCCAGAACCGACTTGCCCAATGGGAAAGTATCCGCGCCCCTTCTGACGACTATGTTCGCTCCGCTGAAACGATTCCGGCTGGGCATAAGCAGCCGTGGCCGACCTGGAAAGTCTTAAACAGATTGCGTTCCCAGGTCGGTCGCAGCAAGGAGAACATGCTGAAGTGGGGCGCCCTAGGCGGCTCAGACACCCGATGCCCATGTGGGACGACCCCCCAAACAATGAAACACATGCTGTCCTGCTTAGCGTGCCCGCATGCCTGCTCTGAGCAGGACCTCCGTGATGCGACGGACAGGGCGATAAATATCGCTACCTTTTGGTCCCGCACAGTCTGAAAGTCCGAAACCATCGACACGAGAAGAAGAAGATAAATTGACAAATTAGGTGTCATTCGAAATGTCTTTATTGTAGCTAAATAAATAATGTAATTGAACAAGTTTTGTCCTTACGATATCCGAAGTCTATCATGAATGAGAAAATAAAGACGGACCAAGATAACTCCGCATGGCAAATTTTAAAGAAAATATGATGTTTAGGTATGATTACACTCCCACTCTTTGTGCTAATAAAGGAGGTGCAAATTAATTTTAGATGGACTCTAATAATTAAAGAATGATAAGCCTGACGTGTGAGATGCGCTGCGCGCAGACTAGTGTCAGGCGCCTACGGCATCCTCATGCCTACTCAAAGAGGCGGGCAAAGGCCGACGTAAAGTCCTGGGCACCAAAGGCTCCCATATATAAGGCATATTAAAGGGGCAACTTATAGGGTGCTCTGCTCGTGATCCGATGCGCTCGTATCGTAGTAGGTACCTAATAAAGTCGGGCAACGCCTGATTTTTTTTGTAGTCGGTTTTTAGTTATATTAAGTCCATCGTGAGGTTACAGTTTGCGGTGAGAGAGAAAAGTCAACGCGAGCCCAACTCGCACTTGACCGGTTTTTTTCTTATTAGAACTCTCAGTCAAATTTCAAAGATCCACTCAAAGTTTGTATATATCTAGATTATCATAGCAATTATTGGAGATATTTAAAGCATAGGTAGTTTTGGTTCAAGTAAACTGAGTTTACGGTACTCAAAGGTGTTTTTATTCATGCACACAAAACTACGTAATGATTTACAGATAACATTTTAAATGAGATGTATATAATAAAAGAAACGGTACTAAGTTAGTAACCAAATAATAGTTACGGCTTTAAAAGACGCAGTTATGAGCAAAAAATATATATTTTTTAGAATAAAATGTCGTTATGTCTTAGGTGTCCATGAAAAAGACATAACATGTGCGTTGGATTTATTGTAGCAAGCGAGGACCCAGATGGCTTTTCTCATAAAATAGTACGAGTGGCTCTGTTGGTAGCAACGTTATACTTAAAGATAATCACAATTTACGGGGCCTTTTGCCGAATTTTAGGAAATACTTTCCCGTTGGACGTGGCAGCAATTACGGCGCCTCTAATGATGTATTGCGTGCGGTTTGTCTGCTTAAGTTTATGGCGTAGTTACGATGTTTATCGATACTCTTCATTTTGGCTTTTACTCGATAAGATAAATACCTCTACGAGCATAAACAGCATATCACTGACGTGTGAGGTTTTCGTGTTATATGGTATAATGAACGGCCTTAGCCTACCTATTTGTGGGCAAAAGTTTGAAAATGTTTTGAAAAGGTATTTGTATTCATGTGAATATTTTTTGGGAACATTTGCACTAAGTATATAATATAAATACATGTATGTAAATTAAAGAAATATTTATCTTGCAACAAATAGTCGTTAATTAATTGACTGATTACCTAAGTAGAGAAATGGGAACATTTATAAACACCCTTTACTTACTGTTTGTTTGAATAAAGGATATTGAATAGTAGACAATTATATATTCCATTACTCTTGTCCATCACTTGTTATTCTAGTTAATAGACAGAAGAACTAATTAGCCATGTCCGAGAGGCACAACGGCTTGATCTATAGTTTGTCACACCAGATTTGTATTGTACAAGTGTTTGTGGCAAAATCCATTTTTAATTTGTTGCACTAGTGCTGTGTTGCACAAGCGTTGCGAGAAACATTAGTCGATGTATACTTTGTCGCACTAGAGCGTTAGTTTGTAGATATTGTGATGTCCGAGCTATTTAAATTATCTGCACAGACACTAGCTGGTGGGTACCGATTCACTATTGTCCGAGAGATCTAAGTTCACACATTTGACAGTTGTCTATTGAAGTTTGTAGTGACGAGGCTAAGACGTATCGTTTATCAAATATAGCGTTTATAAACGAATTAGTCGAATCCATTTCACAGCGGATTTTTAGTTTTACATGTTTGTAATAATACAAACATGCAAAAATTGTTTGTATTGTTTCGTTTGTATTTACTTATCTTTTTTTCACATCGTGATTCATTTTATTGTCATTTTGTTTTGTTTTAAATTTATCGTTTATAATTATACAGGGTGTAATCGTTAAGTGTGGCCAGGCCATAATTCCGTAAATATAACAGATATCAGAAAACTTCCAACTGATATCGAAAGTGCGTTACCCAATGAGTAAAATTACATTAAAAACTTTTTTTGAATATATGAAGTAATATTAAAAATACTAAGTTAAAACACTCCCATACATTTAGTATGACGACTTACAGCCTCAAAGAATGTCGGGTGTCATAAGAGGTAAAACTGTTTGAGATTCGTTATTTGTACGAATACATTGTAATAAAATAATAAAACTACCGTTTATGAAATAATTACTCTAACATTTATTTTGAAATGAATAATTATTTTATTTACAACAGTTGCTCGATGTGATGTCCTTCTTGTGCGATACATACACGGGCCCTCCTAACTGCTTCTAAATGATGAAGAAATGATAATTAATTGATATGGAGTAAGTGGTTAACATAAGAAAATTCATGAATCATTTGATAACGGTGAAATGTCTCGGCCGTATAAACTAGTATTTGAATGAACGGCTTACCTACTAAATGTATGGAAGGGTTTGAAGTTTATATTTGGGATATTTCTGCTTTTATTTAAAAAAAGTTATTAATGTAATTTTACTCATTGGGTAACGCGCTTTCGATATCAGTTGGAAGTTTTCTGATTTCTGTTATATTTACGGAATTATGGCCTGGCCACACTTAACGATTACACCCTGTATAATCGATTTTTATCAACTTACAGAAATGTCATATTAATCGAAATTACTACGACTCGACCACAACACTGTTAAAAAAAAAAGACATAATAGGTAACTGTACCCCTAGTGTAAATATTTTCGACAGCGAAACGTGACGTACGCGTTTGCCTTAAGTGTCATTTTGTATGAGATTTTTGACTTTCCAAAACGTCCCGCTTGGCGCGCTGTTTAAAAACCCATACAAAATGAGACTTAACGCAAACGCGTACGTCACGTTTCGCCATCGACTAATTTTACACTAGGGGTACTGTTTGCACGATAAATTATTATCGTAAAATATTCAATAACTAAGATCTATAAAAATTAAACGTATGTTATGTTTAATAAAAGCAAAATATTGTTTTTAACACTTCACAAACCCTAATATTATTACGGGTTTTTATTTATAATTTCAATGGGTCATGCGCGTTTACGTTTTACGGACGTAAATGTGTGAACATCTCTCGGACAATATACAGAGTACGTTCGATTGATTTCCATATCTCCGTCTCACTTCAATGTTCGAGGTTTAGGCGCTCTGTCTGTTTCAAGAGCCGGGAGTTCGAGATGCGGTTCATTGCTAATCTCCTAAAATGTTTATTTCGATTGTGCGCCAAATTAACGAAACTTATGCAAAGCTGATATAAAACGTACAATTTATGCCCCAAACAAACATTGCGTCGAATTATGCTTCTACCAATGTTATACTTATCGTTACGATGGATAAAACAGTGTTTCATTTAGTACCGCTCACAATTGTCTCAATCCCTCAACTCAAAAATTAAATAATGAATTACAGTTACTTAACGAGGGAGTGAGGACGACAAACAATCAGCGCTTCGAAGTAACGACGCCAACCCAAAAATACGTCAAAGATGAAACACAACAAAAGGCGTAAGGACCACAAGATTTTATATATTTTTTTGCCTTCTTGGCCCTGCTAGCTATCACTAACTCGCTTATCAAAGTGGCGACAAAAATCCAGAAATCATTAGATTTGCATTACATTATTGAGCTAACGCGAAGCAGTCAACTTTTCACGGAAATCAGTATAACTTGACTGTAACAACTCTCTCTCTCCGAAGCATTATTATTCCCATCTGATTGTGGGGTCTGATTTCTTTACCTTTTCTTTCTACTTCGCGCGATCGGACGTGTCGTCACAACTATAATAACTAATTAGGGAGCGCTCTCAGACCGGACGGTTAATTGCTCGTTAAGCGTTTGGAATTGAAATGCCACTTGGACGTTCGTTACGACATGTCGAGTAGGACGTTTACGAACCTAGCTAATTAAATACGTTAATTTGAGTATCACAAAAACTAAACTTTTTATAACTTCGCTCGCTGTAAATTCTGACATGAACTCATATTTTGACTTATCATTATCACATAGTTGGTTTTGTGTTAATATCAAATTAGTAAATTGTCAGCACATTGTTTCAGATAATCTAAGTAAACATGTAATGCTTTATAATATGTAATTACCTAGTACCTACTTATTCATTAAAATCGCGGTTGGGGTGTCCTCGATCATAAAACGTTAACTTTTTTCGTATATTCGTTATTAAACCGCACTATGAAATGTCGTCTTGTTCAACAACCAATATCACGATATAAATTTTAAATAAATAAATATTATCTTATGTTATCTTATCTTATATTGTTTATTGGAATGCTGAGTAATACTTGGTCCTTTTTATGTAAATATTGTATTCAAAATAACTTTTCTTCCATCATTCGGAATCTTTATTGGCACTTTTGTAGTAAAATCGTTAAAATAGCGAAATTTATTCTGGTCTGTTTTTTTTTTTTAATAAACAACATTAGTACTGTTGAAACCTCAGAAATTATCGCTACAAGTCTAATAGGAAATGTACATCTTAGGGTTATGATTAAGATACCTAGGCATTGTGTTGTTATTATAGTTTCAGATGTTAAACCGGTGACAAGTTTGAAAATCAAGAGTGCCTTTTGTTTGGAGTGGGTTGTTTCTGGTCAACACATAATATTCATGAAAAGTTGCTTTAAAATCTATATTTATCCTGGTATGGTACCTATAAAAGTCAGAAATGTAGTATTGCAGCATACAGTAGGGCTAAGATGGTCGGTTCTTTATCATTTGTCACCATGCCTGTCACCTTATAACAACTATGTAAGCGCGAAAGTGACGGGCATAGTGACAAGTGATAAAAATGGAAACATGATACCGCCGCAGGACGGCGTTAAATAACATAAATAAAATTATTTATTTTAATTTCGTCGCATATATATGTGTATGTTGTGCTACTTCGTCGTGCTTCTTCACTTCCATGCATAGGTCTCTACGCCACTCGGGTCTCAATCGGCAATCGGTTCTTCCCAGTCGCCAGTACCGATGCCAAGGCATGCAAGGCATAATACATGGAGATCATACCAAAAAAGAGGTAAAGAGTAGTTCTGTTTTTTATACATATTGGTAGTGATGAAATAGTAATGACAAATCCAAGTTTTCCAACTCAAAAGCCCTTCGGATCATTGTATGTATAATATACAGTACAGCGAGGGAAATTGTTATAACTCGTATATCTTGTATACCTTTGATGAATCAGGCTGGTTCTCTGAATCCACAGCACTGCTTTTGGGGCCAGCGTGTGTGGTAGCATTTCTTCGTCAACCTGATCAGTCCGGTCGAAATTGTCATTTGATGGTGGATTATCAATGAATGGTTTTTCAATGTCAGCACACATCTCCAGTGCTGTATATTCTCGCACGATTGACCATTGCTGTAGTTGCAAACAGCTGAGCTATTGAGTCCTGCTTTCCTGCAACCATAGCTGCTGGTACAACCTTTTTGAGTTACAGTTAGTTCAAAATTTTACAAACCTTTGAGAAGCCGTATCTTATGAACTATTAGCTTACTAAGAAAAAATTATAGTCAAATTCAATCATTCAATTATAGCAAATTTTCTCTTCTTAAAAGTGTACATACCTAGTGACTTTTGCCGTTACTCCAGATTTTGGTGGAACAACTGAAAAAAGTCCTAAAATTTAATCGATTTTCATGTACTTTTCAATGGCTTTTGAGGTCGAAAACTTGTATTTGTTATCACCATTTCATCACTACCAACATATAAAAAAAACAGAGCTACCTCATTTGATGTTGGGTAAAATGTACCAATTCCATGGAATATATAGGCTACGGTGACTGCTTATCATCAATCAGGCCGTAAGCTTGTTTGCCACCGACGTGGTATTAAAAACAATGATAATTTTGCAAATAACCTCAAGACTAACTTTTAATTGCCCATACACTCCCGGAGTTTATGGACAATTAAATAAGTATGTCATGTGGCATAAAATACAGCACAGCATTTATATTGTGATATATTATTAATATACATAGTTATTTTAATGTAAAAATTTTAAATATTAGAAGTTAATTTTTGTTGTATTTGTTAAGTACTAATTTTTATTTTCTGTGCCATACGAAAGTGTGTACATATTGACATAGGTACATACTAACGACCGGTCTGGCCTAGTGGGGCCTATGAAGCCGATGGTCCCGGGTTCAAATCCTGGTAAGGGCATTTATTCGTGTGATGAGCATGGATATTTGTTCCTGAGTCATGGGTGTTTTCTATGTATTTAAGTATTTATAAATATTTATATATTATATATATCGTTGTCTAAGTACCCTCAACACAAGCCTTATTGAGCTTACTGTGGGAGTTAGTCAATTTGTGTAATAATGTCCTATAATATTTATTTATTTATTTATATTTATATCTACGTATGTCCTGTTGCCACGCCATAGTAGGGTCCATGACTGTACTTATTTAATTTTAAGGACATGTGTAATACCATAGTTTGCAACAAATAAATGATTATGAAATATTGCTCATGTTTGAGATTTGGTTCATCAAAGGCAAAACAAGTAAAAAATAGGAAAATGTATTGGGCTTTATATCAGTGTTGTTTTTGTTGCTTATACGTGGAATTGCTTTCCAGACCCTATAGTAAAAGGTTAACTGATCCAGAATTCGCAAATTTTTCTTACCATTGCGTTTCAGCCACCAACGTCTTAGATAAAGTCACTAAAATACAGAACGAAGCACGCAATGGTAATAAAACAGTTTTCTACACACATTGCCGTGCGTCAGGAATAAGTAACTTTACTGTTTTTGTGCGTTTGGTATGGTTAGACAAGATTTGCGTTCTCAAAACATAAAAGATTTTTTGCTTATTATCCCCAATGTAAGCGGACGTCCCTTGCTAAAAAGAAGTTTTTATATGGAAAACGAGGGTGTACTGCCGGGAGCCATTTCACTAGAATGACATGTTTTGCTGGGAGTTAAAAAGTTGATAAACGTTTACTTTATTTATGAAGTGTTTCTAGCAGAATGTTTATTATAAGACGGTTTAAATGATCTGACTTAATTCTAGACCTATCGGAAAATAAGGCAAGTATAATATCATGTTACTTAAACCCAATATTCCAATAATTATACAAAACTTTAGAATTTATTTATTGAAAAATACTTGTTGAATTTCGAAAACAAGAGGCTTTGGCAAGATCTTTGACTTTCTTTCCGAGCATTTTCAGAGGGTGCCACAAAAGAATTGAGATCTATATGGGTGCCAAGTTCTGTTCTGTGTAGAAATTCCAGAAATTATAAAGCATTTGACTTGGCTAGTCTTTACCAATAAATCAAATTTTAGAAAAGTAACATAGCCAAATAGCCTATACGTAAAAACTAGCCAAGACAAATCCTTTATAATTTCAGGATTTTTTACACAACGCAGAACTTGGCACTCATATAGATCTCAATTTTTTTGTCGGCGAGTCAACAACGACAAAATATATTCTTAACATTGAACTTGACACTCATTTCATATTTATGTGTTTGTTTGGATTTCATTACTTTTTGTACGGAAATTACTATATTATATTGTATTAATCATGAAAGTAGTTTTGCCTAAGCTAAAAAGGAGACCCTCGCGCGGTAAAATGTCAAAATTTTTCAATTTTCAGAATTTTTCTTTTTATAAGCCTAATAGTCTACCTTCATGCCAACTATCAAGTTTATCTGTCATCTAGAAGTAGAAGTAGTAGAAGTGTGGAGGGGGGGGGGGTAGGTTTTCGTCTATAAGTCTTAATTAATAATTAAGTAATAAATATACATTTGGGGTGTTACGGGCCTTTGAGTGCCACGTCGACCACAGTGATCTATTGTGACGGCCCTTTAAAGTTCATTACTACCTAATGCCCGTGGAATCCATAAAGTTCCAGATTCTTTGGGCCGTAATGTTCTGTACCTCATAGGGTTGCAATACATGCCGCCCTAAAAGTAGGTACTTCTTTTAGAGATTAGTGGTCCACAGGAACAGAGAATATGTATTGCAGTCTCCTCGGACTCCTGGCAGAACATGCATGTCGCATCTTGTTTCTTTCTAATTCGAAACATCAGTTTGTTCAACTTACAGTGTCCAGTCAATATTCGAGTCACCGCGCAAGTTTTGTGTCTTTTGAGCCCTAAAAGCTCCTTAGCACTTTTGCTGTTGAACCCTTTGATTAGAGCTTTCGAGTGTTCTTGTCCTTTGACGAACTTCCACCAATCGATAACTCTAGTTTTTTCTAAGTTGCTGAGCAGAGAATATGCATCCCGTTTTGTGATTCCACAGAACGGTTCTGGGCCGACCAGAGGTGTGTCTGCGCCCTTTCTAGCAAATTCGTCCGCTTCTTCGTTTCCGTTAATGTCGGAGTGCCCTGGTACCCATCTAAGTATGACTTTGTTGGAGTTAGCCAGTGCATTTAGGTTTGTTTTACAGTTCTGGACTAGTTTTGAGTTAGACTCAAGGGATTCTAGTGCCAGCAGAGCAGCCTGGCTGTCTGAGTTAATGTAGATATGTTGGTGTCTTAGGTTTCTATCCAGGTTAATCTTCGCACATTTGTTGATGGCGAAGACTTCTGTCTGGAAGATTGAGGCCTGTCTGCCCATGCTGACGCTAGCTCTGAGCTTAGGTGTCTCACCATAGATCCCACATCTTACATCATTGCCTTTCTTGGAACCATCCGTGTACCATATATGGCTTCTTTCTTCGACGAACATTTGGTCGTTGGCACATTTGTCTCTTGGAGGTATTAGCACTGTGTAAAGTTTGGTAAAATGACAATCGGTATGCGTGTCATCAGTGTGCATGCAAAAACCCAGGCCTTTAGTTTGGTTAATGCTTGAGAGCGCCATTTTGGCCTGTTTAGCGTACATATTCTGTAGACGCACTGCTTGGCCTCCTTTTGCACTTGCAAGTGGAGTGGTATAATGTCTAGCAGTGCATCTAGGGCCGCCCCCGGTGTCGAGGAGAAGGCGCCTGTTACTGTTAAACAAGCCGTGCATTGCAGGCTGTTTAAAGTTTCTATTGCCGTCTTTTGCTTGGTTTTGTTACACCAGACTGCGGAGGCGTAGGTGATTATGGGCTTAACTACCGCTGTGTATAACCAAATAGCAATTTTGGGTCTTATATCCCATCTTGCTCCTGCCATTAGACAGCATGACCACATGACCATGACCACATTAACATAAATACCCATTTAACCTCGAAACATTTATATCACATCGAAATTTGCCTCACATAAAATGGGTGGTTTTAATTTCTTGAGTAGAAGGCTCTGTTAAGTACAAAAATTAATTTACATTTATATCTAATAAAGACAAACAAACATAATTTTAACATAATAAACAAGCATATTAGTAGTTATGTCTGTACCCTAAATTGAAAAAAAGAATACCCATTGGATATTGGAGTTAATAAATCGTCTATGGACGATTTATTAAATACAAAACTGAAACCATTTGCCACAATTCTATCAAAAAAAACAAAGTAGGTACTAAACGAGCCTGCTCGTAAAATAATCGGACGGCGGCGTGACGAAAACCCCACGTTCAATACCCTCTCAAGAAGTATTACTCGTATTATGAGGGGTCACAAAGTGAGGGCGCCAATATTGAGGCCCTTACCCAGCTCTGAAGGTGAGGAAACTTCACATAAAACCTAAGGAGGCAGGTGCAGTCCATTTCCCGGGGACCGAAATGTTCGCGTATTTCACGCTTCACGCGTCGTTACTGCTCCGTACAAGGAATACACCGGCGCGATGGGCTACAACAAAAAGGAAAGAATAATAATAAAAGTCCAACTACATAGGAGTCGAGAAAAAAATCGTGTTTGCTTACGGTCGACAAGTCCGGCAAATGGATGGGCTGTGAGGGTGGAGTTCGCGGCATTTAAAAGAAACCGATGACCAAAAGTATGTCAGCCATACTAAGAGTGTTGTTTGGTAGTCTTTATTACAATAAAATACACTAAGTCAGATACCGATATAAGAAACTTTAAGAACTAACAAATCATAATCACACAATTTGGGTTTGGGCGGTAAAATACACCAAAAACTGCCTCTGTCCACCAGAAGCCGCGAATAGACTAGCACAAATGATATACATAGAATCTATAACGGTTTTTAGTTGAAACCGGAATCCTAAAAAAGGGGAAAGCGTTGAAAACAACACTCAACAGTAACTCGTGAAAAATAGCGTGAGACCGCATTATCGCGGGATATGAATCGTAGAGGATAAGGCATTCAACGCGCCCTCATTATGAAAAAGAATTCGCTTTAAAAAAAAGTAAAAATACAGTGAAAGCCAGTCTCATTTGTCAACTTCCCCGCGTTGCATGCTATGTGGAGGAGTGGCCGACTTTTCATTACCATTTTTTACTACACTTACAATTTAATAACTCGCAATTGAATACACCCAGTGATCACCTTAACACTGCTCTTTATGTAGTCGCCCATGAACTTAAACAGTTAAGCAGCGAACTGGGAATTGTATCGCTCGGTTACTAGAATTTCATGTTAACGGAACCCAGAGGTCCAAAAATGGCTGTGTCTTATCATTCTCCTTGAATTGTAAAATGTTGGTAATCTCCTAATCAACCTACTTGTTTATTTATAAGTTAAAAAGATTTTAAAATACCTAAACTTCAATAAAAACCATTCAATCATAATTCAAAAATGACAAACAACGGAATGTAAACTATTTTCATTGTTAAACTCGCATGCTACATGTTACAAAGTGAAAAAAATGTTAGAACTACCGATTGAAAAGTTTAGAACTAACGGAACAATTGATCAAATGTGCCTTCACAGGATTGTCAGTCATTTTTTTTCCTACTATCCCATCAGTTGGGTTCCGTACTTCTTGCTCCTGTCACTCGCCAGAATTATGATAAAATCATAATAGTGATTATTCGTAAGACTGCTACGTATGCTTATCTATTAAAACTAACAACCTTTAAAAAGTTCAATAATATTTATGTTTTTAAGTATTCCTACAAAATATAGGATATATTTTCCAGAATTCCAGACTATTCACTCATAATTTTACTCTTTTCATCATTTCTAACAAGGCGAAAACTGGCACAAAAAAAAAGCTTACCTATTTAATATGTACATAATAAACTGAATTGATGTATAAACGACATGGTTGTTTCAAAAACACACTGTTTCTAATACTGGTAAATGGGAAAAGGTAAAGCAACTAAATAACTGGATAAACCGTTTCATCATGGACCTCCAATTCTATTAATGCACATTTTTCCCTGAATGAAAACGACGTCTCCCGTAGCCGTAAGGCTTGAATAGCTCGCAGGCTCAGTCCCGAGGCGGAGCAATTAATTCCTGATTGTGGAATATCTTAGGCACTACTGGCGCTACACAATTAATTGCAATATTTTCAATTAATAGTCGTATCACAGCCATTATTTCTGATGATTATTCAACGTGCATTCAAGATCAAATCTGTATTTATTGCTTACTATTGTGTACTTATGTATTTTTTAGCTTTGGTTGCGTAAATTATGCCATTTATTGGAATTTGACGCCATAACATTTGATCTGTACGAATAAATTTTTGTTTCAACAATATAAAAGCCGGTCAAGTGCAAGTCGAACTCGCACACCATGGGTTCCATGCAATAATACCTATGTAAATAGTTCGATTCCCGATACTTTAACGAAAAGATAAACTGTACTGATACCCCAACCACAGATCCGTATCTCGTCCGTAGCGTGGTCCACGTGTGCCGCAGTCGAGCTTCGCCTGCCAGGCGTTCTATGCGTGTGCGTGGGCGGCAGTTCATAATAGGCCACGCGTGTGTCCGTTACGTCATTCTATGGTTGCCTACACTGCTGTGGAAGTATCTACCTACATTTTGGTACGAAGCGTGTTTGTTCCCACGTGAGCAGCAGTGGGGTTCCGGCTTTAACGTGTGTGGATTTAGAATATTGATTTTTTTCACTGCTCCTATAGGGGTAACATATTTGAGTATTTGATTTTAATTTCAGCTTGATACCTCCACGCGTTCTTGAGAAAAAGGGGTTTGACAGGCGGACAAAAAAGTTATCCCCTATATGTGTGTCCCCGTTTTGCCGACTGAGGTATAGAACTCTAAATATGAATAAAAAAGTGGTTACCAAGCAACATTAGGTACCTATTGTTCGTGTTCATTGAAGTATTCATTTCAATTATTACTAGTAGCGAAGCGAATGAGACTAATTTTACAATACCTCGCTTAGCTTATTAATGATAATTGTTACGAAGTGTACGGATATGGATTAACCACGAATCGAGTTAGATACGAGTGGCACGCAATGGGGCGCTTTCATAATTCAGTGTCATAATAGGCTGGCACAGTACCTAATTACTGGGAAATAGTGATGAGCCCATTTTAGTTTTAGTGATATGGAACCTTGAACGTATTTTATTTATGGACTTAAAACTAGTTTTCCTAAAGACAACTGCCTGTTTGAAACTGGTTTCAACTGCTTCTCCATAAAACAAAATAATTATCTACATAATGTGTGTAGATTATTGTCGTATGGTTACTCTAACAATTACCAATACAATAATCGAGGTACTTGCAGGTGTTCTGATCTGACCGATCCTTCGCGATGTGTTCTGTTTGACTGCCTCGACCCAAGTGAACGAGACTGTCCAACCTGATCTGTGTCCCCACTAACTACCGTGTTGCCAGTAGTGTAATGTTATTTTTCCAATTAAATATAAATAAATCATGACATTCGGCCATTCGATTTCGTGTATGACTCCGGTGCACGAACTTTTATCACCAAGAGTTAGATCCGTTTTATATGTTCCGCCTATCATCAAACATTAAAACAGTTTCGGTTTCAAAAGGAAAAACGTAAGTTATCACATTTGATACATTTAAATTATCAGCAAATGTTTTAAATTAAATTATTATGTATCTACACTTGAAAATATTATCATGACAAATGTAACAATCTGACGTTTTGAGCAGGTCACGAACTCACGAACAAACTGAAACTGCGCGTTGATGTTTGTTTCTTTGTTTGCTTGGACTGAATTAGGCAAATAAATGCAAGTAAACACAGTGTAAACTGCAGTTTTATTTTGTGAACTGTCACAGTAACTGAAGACAAAATTGTGTTTTCAGTTACTGTGACTATGAAATCAAGCCTATTGATTAATTTTTCAAACTTTAATATACCTATACCTACTGTTGATGTTGCATTGGTATTGTGTCGCTTGTAGTCAATTTAAGAGATGAATCCCCGAAAATTTGAAACTTAGTTCAGGTAGGTAACTAAGCACTAAAATAATTCAGCTATCAATCAAAGAACAAAAATTTGCTGAACGCGACATAACAGTCACTATCCTCATATAAATTGTTAATGCTTGCATTTTGGCATGGTCAAAATTGTCAATGAGATCAGTATAGCATTGCGGTATCTATTATTTGGTCAAAAGATTATTGAGCTATTCTTTATTTCAGGTCAAGCCTGCTACTCGGTAAACTTAAATAATTAGACAATTTGTTACACATGACATGTCATGTAAATCATAACCAAATACTTGTTTATATTCAAGACACTCACACGCGTATCACACATACCAGAACTGAACTGTTTTTGTTTGCTCACATTTTAAAGAGTTTCGTGAATGGTAAGATGTCATGAGAGAACGAGGTTACCCCATCCCTAGCAAACAATGTCGCGCGCCAGTTTTAACGGGCATGTGCCACTACCCTCGTAATATTAAGAAATTATTATCTTAATTGCGTTACTCACGGAATATTATTTAGTTTTGTTTGCCGTGATATTTAGCGCTTAACATTATTGTTATCTTGATGATCTTTATACCGAATATATTTAGTTATGGGTTTAGGTGGCGGTCATTGTTTTGTTTGAATTCAGTTTCGGTTGAAATGTCTCTCGTTATCGGGAGTATTTGATGAGGTTTTAGTGTATAAAATAAATTGAATATTATTTAACGCGCAGCGTAGATAAGTCTGTAATAATTTACTCCCTTATTTATAAACGTGTACTACAGTTACGATGCCGCTAATCATCGTTTGTCCCTTTCCATCATACCAATACGTAAAGGTACAAACGATGATTAGCGGCATCGTAACTTTAGTACACGTTTATGAACAAGGGGGTTAGTCATTTACATTTGCCGTAAAATCAGATACGGTGTGCTGGATACCGGTATTTTTTTGTAATGAGTAAATGCACACAAACCACCTGAGAGACACATATACTAAGTGCGATGGCCTGTTTTTATGCCTAGACAATGTCACCTAGACAACGTATATGTCTCTCAGGTAGTTTGTGTGCATTTACTCATTACAAAAAATTACCAGTTTCCAGCACACAGTATCTCATTTTACGGCAAATGTAAATGACTAAATCATTACAGACTTACGCTGCTTTCACATGTCCGAGAACTTGAAAAAATTGCAAGGTTAGGATAGAGCAAAATTAGAAGCAACAATCATAACAACACGTCGTACCAAAAAAACATATATTCGTTTATTCGTAAATAAACGTTTGCGTGGAGATGATTTCGTAATACTCTAACAGTGTAGAAAAATATATGCGAGGACGAGATTTGATAATTTTATATTAGAAATATGTCTCTGTTAACGTCTGGCAACATTCACAGAACTAATAAACCAATGACGGACGAGAGCCCGCATCCAACCAGAGGGCACGACCAGCGCCAGAGTTGTACACATACGCCACCTCGTCTCGGAGCGACGCCAGGGGCCCGACCTCTTGCATTCTAACGAGCCTACCAATCGCGCGTCCCCTAGACATTTAAATAAGATTTTGTATAAGACTCACTTAAGAGTCACTTCGTGCAATAAACTCGTATTTGCGTCGTTTGATTGAATTTAACAGCTACCGGAATCCGGCAGATTTGCCACTGTAGAGACGTCGCATGACTACCTACGTTAATCGATTATTGCAATGTAATTTTTAGCCGACAATAAAACCTTCCCTAACTACAGTAACTACACATAATTCACACCTCTTGTACGATTCTAATAAAGGCATGGCTTTTACGGCTGGTGGTACCGCTGCCAGTCACCATCAATGTAATTTATGAGACGGTAAAGAAGAGTAATTCTGCTTATTAATTTTGCGCGGGCTTGTTCAAGGTGCGGCTTCGCCTTACATGACTCGGGCTCTTTAATCACGGGCGTTTCGCCAAAAAGGACTATTCATCACAACGCGCTTTATAACGTTTTATTGGCTTCGTTATAGACAACACTGTAAAATGCATTTATGACCTACAACCTACAAGAATTTCTGTCAACGTTTTGCCTTTTCCAGTATATACAGTCAGTCTAAATATATTGGAGTTGCCATACTGAATACAAAAGAAGTATAATCCTAATTAGATTATTAAATTAAATACCTTTATAAATAAATCCATATCTATTAGAGTGCTTTATTAAACACAATCTCTGTGGTCATTCTCTCATAACAGGATCGCGAACTTATGATCGCTTACACTTTGTGCGATATGTCTCCATCGACCTCATTCTCTGCAAAAAGCTTTTTGCGGGAGATAATTATTTCGTTGATCTATCCATCTGGTAGGTAGGAGACTTGCTTCTGCGGTTTATTTTTGCAGGCAAACTATAATCTCCGTTTCGCACTATGGATTCGAAATATGTTGGATTGTACCTACTGGCTCACGTGTCATAGAAAATCAGCTATTGATTTTTCATTGCCAAAATATGATTGAGATTGAAGAATGAGTGACAGAATGAACGTCATAATCGCGGCAGTAATGTGGCAGCGAAAGTTGCTCATTTTGACAAGGAAATTGACAGATAAAGTGGCGGCAACAATGGCGCCGTAACAGTAATGCAGCTGCAGTTGATATCCGAATGTCACCTTAACGCTGTTGCAGTCGCCATATGAACGTTACGTGAAGGGACTAGTCGTCAAACCGTATTACCTACTTGAAATTATTGCACACTTATGTACATCATCAAGTCAACGCTCGTTATCCGATTTCCTAATGACTTATGCAATCAATTACCAGCTCGTAACCTGAGATAAGAGTTATGGTGCGTTCGCATAAGACCAGATTGGAGTAAAACCAATAGATACGATATGTACATAAATAAATGACTACTAAATAGATTAATTATTTTGAAGCGATAAACAAATATACAAATATTTAGTTTTTTGACGAGCATGCTTCCGCGAATCCGCGTTTTATACAGGAAACAATAATTCTCAAAAAAAGCTTAAGGCTTGAAATTTTGTATTAACATTGTCACTAGACAACACACCAGTATATAATTAAAGCAAGGCTACTTAGAAAAATTAGTCCAAATTCGAAATAGGTGAAATTGTCAGGTGAAAAATGTACCAATTTGTATTATTATTAGTTTTGTTTAAATGTATAAATACTTAGTTGACGACGAAATAATATTTACCAAACGTTTCAATCTGTCAACCGGCTGAACCATATTTGGTTATAACATAATATGGTATTGGCCACCGCGATACAGGCGAGCCTAGTGCGGTTACCAGTGTTTATCAACTTTTATTGTTATACATTTTTGCATAATAAATATTTGTCATTTTCAATAATACGTAAACTTTAAAGTTCTACGTGAAATCTCAATTATTGGCAATTTTAAGTAAATAAGTTGCATTTGATTACTAAAATAATGAGACTGACAGCAAAGACCACCCAGGGTAGGGTGGTCCTCTGGTACTGGCTTAATAAACCAGTCATTTCTTACAGAGCATCATTTCATAACGCGAGTTCATTACACAGAGGGACATATTCCAATGATCGAGGACCTCTCGCTTAAGACAGATATCGGATACAGCTCAATATGGTCAGGCGTGTGCCAAACGCGTGACAGTGAGCTTCAAGATTGGCAAATAGCAAAAGCGAAGCTCAGCATAATGCTGAGGCTTCTGGTATGCTCTTCCGTAAAAAAGGACAGAAATTTTATTTAAATCTCATCGCCACTCACTGCACCACTTTATGTGTAAAGCAGGCAATGAAATATGTGCTCCATCTTCAAATCCTTGCGCTATGTAATATATAAAGGTCTAGTATTCTTACAGAAACAAGGAGTCTATGAATACTCGAATAAATAAACCATTTCTTATATCCCACAAAGTTTCTCATAAAAAGTGAAATAAAGGGAATAGTGAGCAGCGTTATCCATATATATGATTTACGATTAAGGCGGAAAAGGTATTTGCTGATACTCCATGATTTATCCACAACGCACATGTAGCCTGGGCACTATGCGAATAGTGTGAGATTGAGAAAATATTACGTGCAATAAACATTAACGGAAAAGTTATAGTTTACGACCTGCCCAAGTAACCAACGTAGCCTTTTCTATTTTTTGATGTATCTTTATTAAGAGTAGGTATTACCTCTAGCTATTTCATGCGACATTGTCGTATATAACTGGATATTCAAAATACACATGTATGAACATATTTCTGTACCAAATTCCAGTCCATGATTTGTCGAGTTAAAAAATACTACCTATACGATGATTTTAAACTCAATCTGTTTGAAGTTTAAAATCATCTTCATAAATAAATACCTAACTTTATAAAAATTAAAGTAGTAGTATTTTCAACATTTCTTCGTATTAAAGGTAACATTCGGATCGGACGCAGACTGCACCAGCGTTACTGCTGTAGTATTGCAGCGCCACATTTCGACACAAATTATATTTATTTATTTTAAACTTTATTGGGCGTTTTTAGAATTAGGGTCCGTAACCTAATGGAATTCCACCCACCAAAAAAAAACGAAATATGGGTTTCATAAAATCTCCTGTTTCCATATTGTGTTGAAAAACCTTCTTTCGATATACATTATTTATGTTCTTAATAAATCACTTTAAACGTAATAACAACCAGTGTGACGATCCATTACGTTACAATTTTTAGGTAAGTTTTAAGTGAAAAAAAAAAAAAAAAATCGGAGTGTTTTAAGTGAACCAGACTATATTTACTTATTGTAATACAAAACAAAAGTAGTCTATATAACATCTACAATACTTTTGGTTTTAATCATTGCTTTACAATCATCTTAGCTTTAAATAGGTACGTAAGGTAAAGGTACTTTAAAAAACTTGTTTTTAATAATTATCACATTTTATTCTGATTTAGTTTTTCATTTTATTTTATTGTAATTGCAAAGGACATCAATCATACATCAATAAATCAATCATATAAATCTACATAAATACAATCAAGCAATCAATCTGCATGAAGTACATTTAAATTCAGTATTTGACAGTAAAAAAGTAGGTGCACCAAAGTCAGACTCAAAGTCAAAGTCAGATTTTTACAGAGATATTTGACCCAAATATTTATTTCCGAAAACGCCCTATTACACATCAAAAAGGTATAAATAGCGCCTCGTGGCATTCTCTACTATTGAAACCTTGGGCCAAAGATAAAAATGTCATGATAGGTGCAGTGAAGAGTTTGTGACAAACGGGCTGTTAACTATTGGGATCAGGCTGTAAAGCACAAGGACATGAAAAACCTTATCAAACTCACAGTAAGTTACTCGTTAATAAAACTGTTGAGTTATATAGGTAGTTAACTGCTACGAAAAATTAGTAGGTTATTTAGCCTGGAAACTAAAGAATATTATACGTACTTCCAGCATGAAATAAACATGATACCTATTATCAAGCATAGTGCACGTCACCGCGAAAATGGCGTATTGAGCCGCGTTAAATGAGGAAACCGTATGATTGATGGTTCTCTAAATAATCTTATAAGCACATCAGAGGCTCCTCGCCATGAGGCCTGTTTTGACATTTTATATTATAAAGATTTTGTGATATAGGTAAAATTGTTGGCTTTGTTTGTTGATAATCAAGGGTACCTATTCAACTTTTTAGGGTTCCGTAGCCAAAAGGCATAAAACGGAACCCTTATAGTTTCGCCATGTCCGTCTGTCTGTCTGTCTGTCTGTCTGTCTGTCTGTCTGTCTGTCTGTCTGTCTGTCCGAGGCTTTGCTCCGTGGTCGTTAGTGCTAGAAAGCTGAAATTTGGCATGGATATATAAATCAATAAAGCCGACAAAGTCGTACAATAAAATCTAAAAATTTAATTTTTTTTAGGGTACCTCCCCTACACGTAAAGTGGGGGTGAATTTTTTTTTTCGCTTCAACCCTAGAGTGTGGGGTATCGTTGGAAAGGTCTTTCAAAACTAATAGGGGTTTTCAAGAAACATTTTTTGATAAAGTGAATATATTCGGAGTAAATCGCTCCGAAAGAAAAAAAAAATGTGTCCCCCCCCCTCTAACTTTTGAACCATAGGTCCAAAAAATATGAAAAAAATCGTGGAAGTAGAGCTTAAGAAAGACATTAAATGAAAACTATAGCGGACATGACCAGTTTAGCTGTTTTTGAGTTATCGCAAAAAGTTTTCCCTTCATAGTAAAAAGACTTACTTTCATTATGCAAATTTGCCTATTTGTTTAACTCGGGTGAAAGGTACCGTGTCATCCCTTGGTTAACAATTTACTGTACTTTAAGCTCCAGTTTAGCTTATTGTGACGGAAGAGTAACTACGGAACCCTACACTGAGCGTGGCCCGACATGCTCTTGGCCGGTTTTATTTTAATAATATATTATACCATACCTAAAACTGACAGTCACAGAGGCGACAGAGTGAACTACACATATGACGTAATGACAGGCCGATTTTGCATGGACACATACTCAGCTATTCATGCTCAGCCTCAAGATGTGAATGTATGCGTATCCAGAGTATTAGGAAACACGCAGAAATGTATGTGTTATGATGACAGTTTTGTCTTAGCAACCTATTTTTTTAATCGTGATGTTTTATTAACACACAAAATTTTAGGACTGTCTAGAGATCTAGCCCATTGTTCCAGTTCGATTGTGCTATTATGAAAACGATTGTATCCAATTGTAAATTACCGCTTTCTTTTGCAATTTATTTTCCATAAGTATTGTCAATCATTTTATTGAGACACTTTTCTGTGTTCAATGGACCGAGCTTTTTATAATTGTAATAAAGAAACAAAGCTTTTTTTTTAATGTTTATTTTCATAAATAAATTGGACTAGGTGGATAGTCTTGTATTTCGGTCAATATAACAGAGTGGTAAAGTACCTTCATTCTTTTGGGTTTTTCACCACCATAAAACTACAAAATCATAGTTCATATTTGTAATACAATAACTTATACATTTAGCGTTTGCGTCAAATCCGGTAGTTTTGATTATTTGTAGACTTGTTTATGATGTTGGCCCAATGAATAATCCAAGCTTATGACCTCGATCGCCGAACGCAACTGTGTCAAAAATAGAAACAACCACGAACATTTCGGTTTGTTTAGATTTGGGGGATAATAACCCTAAAGGACTAGTTTGTGACAATATTTTCTCAGGATTTTTTTAAAGTAGACTAAATTTGCTACACTATGAGACTAGAATTGTCTCTGTGCGAGATGAATCCTTTAAAATTTATCATTTTTCGCACTTCAATTCGTAGGCTAAGTAAGTGCAGTGAGTATGCACTTTTGTCTCACGGTCCGATTCGAAGAATGAAATACGATAAAGATAAGTTCTGGTTTAGATAAGTTCTCATTTAGATATCGTTTGTATGTCGTATAATTGACAGAAGCAGCTGGATTCGGGCAACCAATGTCACTTTGACATTAGAAATATCGTAGATAGATCTTATTAGGATCACAGCGGAATCAAAATAAACGTCAATTTTGACATGTCGTTTAGTTACCGATCTTTTAAAGATCTTAAACGTGTCTTAATCATTCTTCGAATCGGGCCGTCAGGCGATGCCGCTTGGCACAGTTCTTCCTAAGGTATATAACACAGTTGAATTAGCCCAGTAGCCACAAGATCGTACCGTTCCTCCCCCCAAAAATGAGGGGGGGGGGGGAAAGGTCGGATCACCACAACACGGATCATTTTCCCCATTGACGTTATCACAAAAGAAGTTTATTGAACTTTATCGTTTAGGTGCACAGTTCGAGACCTACTTAAACCGTGTTGTTCTTTCGCCTCACCACCGATCACACCGTGCAGGTACATGGTATAGCAAGCTGTGCTCATACCAATAAAATGGTTATAAAACGTTTATCCTCCACGTTAAGTTATTGATAGCGAGTTATAAACTTTATGAAGTAGTTAACTTTTATAACTACGATATCGGCCAACTTGCGCCAAACACTTATATGTACTCTATTATGTGGACAATAAAATGGTACCTTTAGTAGATACTTAATATTGTCAGTTAATAATAATAAAAAGTTTTATGGCAAGTAGGGTAGGTAGTTACGTTTGATCAAAGTACAAGTATAAAAATATAAATATGACATGTTCACATAATAAGTACCTAACAATATTTCTCTTAAATCCCACAGAGCTTGATGTTGATACGCATCATTTTGACAGCTGTAGAGACCCAAATAGTCATGTTTCTTGTAAGAAGAAGAGATGGAGTTGAAAGATACAATATAAAATTAATATAATAAGTATTATGAAATTTAGGCAGACGACCGAACACGGAGGCTGGCCAAGAAAAATCATGGCCCAAATATTTTATAGGTACCATACACAGGATGTTTATTCAGTCACCTGTAATAATTAACGTGCTGAATATATAGGTGATATTGAGCAACTTATACTACAGGGCCGAAATGGCGAAAAAATATCGGCTGTTTCATACATTTTGGCTGTCAGACCTTGACAATTCTATAGAAGAGTAAATTGTTTTTCGGGATTTTGGCTCCGTAAATTGTTGCAGGTGACTAAGTAAATAAAAATTGGTCAGACTTTAGCAAACACGATTTTGTCAAGATTTTAAAAATAAAATTATAAATTTGGTATGGAAGGCTCGCGATGTTTTTAGGGTTCCGTAACCAAATGGCAAAAAACGGAACCCTTATGGATTCGTCATGTCCGTCTGTCTGTCCGTTTATGTCACAGCCACTTTTTTCCGAAACTATGAGAACTATACTGTTCAAACTTGGTAAGTAGGTGTATTCTATGAACCGCATTAATTGCGCGAGAGACACTTCCAAAGTGGTAAAATGTGTCCCCCCCCCCCCCCTGCAACTTCTAAAATAACTGAATGATAAAACTAAAAAAAATACATTACCATACAAACTTCCACCGAAAATTGGTTTTAACGAGATCTAGTAAGTAGTTTTTTTAATACTTCATAAATGGTACGGAACCCTTCATGGGCGAGTCCGACTCGCACTTGGCCGCTATTTTCCTTCGATGATAGACATCATTTATGCTTCTATTCATTATGTCAACCCTCATTATTTGGCAACATACTGAATCGAATTGTTTGTACGATATCGGTTGTAAATCGGCAACATAAATCCTAGTAGGCACTCTTATCGTGCACTGCCCGTGATATATTATTAGTTGGCGACTTCTCGACCCGTGCTTTTGTTATACAGCCATAACGAGCCTAATTTATCGCGCCTGCACAAAGAAACATTGCTTTTTGCTCGACCTTTCTACGGCCGTTGTACAACTCTAATCGAAAGAGCGAGCGAAGTGAAAACATTTAACTTGGAACACACTATGTCAGTGAGGAGTGCTTCGATTTTTTTTAGTTTTTGATAGTTTTCTCCACGATAACTTTAGTAAAGTATTTCAGATCTTAAATAAATTTGGTAAGATTACAATTACAGTTAAGATAAGATAAATATGAGCAGGTTCGATCCGGGATTTATTTAGTTATTAGAAAATTTCGAGATTCAGTTTTTTTTTTTCGAAATGTGTATTTTTTCATAATTTATCACTAATTATAAGGAAATGTGAGAAGATGTAAGTAATTATATACACAAAAATATACAAACAGTTCAACGGATGGTTTTGCGACGAATAACACGGGTTCCTGCCAAACCGTTCAACAACATCGATCTTACTGCTGTTTCTTGTCCTCGATTGAAAGCTGGTACTACATGATACCCCTCAGAATTCCGTCCAATTTCAATCGGATATCGATGCTGTACATATCTGGGCCCAAAATAATTATTTCACCCTTAAGGAGGATAAGTGCCCAGTGATGTCGTACACAGAATCAGAATCATTTATTTTGCTAGAACATTAGACAGATGGTACAATTTGTCATGTCAGTAGATAGGTTACATGAATGCATGCCACACTTGACATGCAAAACTTACACAAAGTGTTATTTTTTAATTAATTTCTATAACTAATATTTCGATAATTCGCAAACTAAGAAATTTATTAGTATACAAATTTAAATAAATAGTTATTTGTACAACAAGAGAGCAAAGTTTGATATTTCTTCGAGTGCTTGTTTTGA
Organism: Cydia pomonella; assembly: GCF_033807575.1. NCBI lineage: Eukaryota > Metazoa > Arthropoda > Insecta > Lepidoptera > Tortricidae > Cydia > Cydia pomonella. Next base: position 17,316,878 of record NC_084706.1, on the reverse strand, counting down.
GTCCCGTGCAAGCGAAATATTCTATAATTTAGAATCTTGAGCGTGGTAAGGGACTCAAAAGCGCACGAGATGTAAATAACTTTGATCTTGTGTAGTACACAACATTTTTCACGTCAGTCAGCCATCAAAAAAATACAACCTGAAAAAATGTAATCCAGACGGACGGATCACTATTTCACTCATATTTTCTGAAGGTATTCTAACAATTAACTCTAATTACCGCAATAAACCAACACGAAAGAAATTTCAATAAAATAATACGAAAATAATGAATCAACAAACATCAATTGACAGTTTAATCGCCAACTTTTTTTTTTGTAAAAAAAGAACTGTTAGATACGGTCCGAATTGCGGATAACACTAACTCAACTATAGTAGATATCGTTAAAAGTAGTTAAGTATAATTATTTACTGCGTAATAATTGCGTAAATTTGTATAAGTTCATTGTTGTGATTGTATAATAAAATACGTAAAATATGGTGTTTTTATTAAATTTTAAACTTTATTTCATTAATTAATTATTACGAATGAAGACTCATAGGGTGTTAGGGTGTTAGGTTCGACTTATTTCGGGGGTCTATTATAAACCGTCAATATACCGTTGAATTACGTATGCACTTTTTTGTCTCATTCTTTTTGCGAATGACGTGAAAGGGACAAAGACAATAGAATCCAAATACAACGAACTTGTATTAGGCCCCGCACGTTGAAATGACATTCGAATATAAAGGTCACTTGAATGTCATTTTGTCTCACTCAGTGAGCAAAATGCGATTTTGCTCACTGTTTCATAAGTCATGCAAAAGTGTAACTTTTTATTAAGCTTTTTCAAATTAAAAACCATCACTGTTAATACACTTATGCATCCGTTCAAACCACGTATCAAACAATCTTCCACTGCTCCTTTGTGACACTTTTTTTTTTTTTTTTTTTATGGTTTGTAAGTGTCGAGTGAAGACACAGGGCCCTCGCTAGGGATACGGGCGACCCTGTGCCCGCGGTGACATACGCGAAAAGGTTTCTATGTTTTATGCGATGCCGGGTCCGGCATCACCATCAGTCAAAAACAATGGTGATGCTCAGTTTAGAGACCCGGCTTTATTTTTGTGATTGAGCTTTGTTGTTGGACCCATGGTCCTCGCATTGAGTACGGGCGACCATGGGCCCAGGTTGAGATTTGTAAAGTTTTAGTTGTGGTTTTATTATGGTAAGGTTGAGATTTGTTGTTGTTATTTTATTATTGATTTAGTTGGTAGTTTTTGTTTTAGTTAGTAGTTTTTGATTTAGTTAGTAGTTTTTGATTTTTAGGTTATAATTGGTTTGGTTGGAGGGACCGCAGTAGAGATTAATAGATGCACACAACGGACGCTGCTGCCCGTCCGTCGGTATTCCCTTAGTCGCTTTTTACGACACCCACGGGACGAGATGGGGTGGTGCTATTCTAACGCCGGCACCACACGGCGAGTTTGAGATGATGGGGGTTTGATTTTTAGATAGGGTTTGTTTTTGAATTATAAGTTGGTTGAACGAGTTGGGACCGCAGTAGATGTTGATGACAATACTCGACGGACGCTGCTGCCCATACGTCGGTTTCCCTTAGTCGCCTTTTACGACACCCCACGGGACGAGATGGGGTGGTGCTATTCTGACGCCGGCACCACACGGCGTCCTTTGTGACACTGGCGCAGGCCTCATCCCATGCACACAATAGTTCGTCATCAGTCGCAAACCGTCGTCCTTTTAACTGGCTCTTGATCAGCGGGAAGAGGCCAAAATCGCACGGTGCAAGGCGGGTGGTCCAGCACAGTGAGCCCCGATTGCTCCAAAAACTCCTGAGTTCTGATCGCTCGATGAGCAGAAACGTTATCATGGTGAGTGCCAAATTTCTAGACGCGACTTCATGTAAGAACTTGTAATTAGTGGCAGATAACCATCAGCTCAGTCATTCGTGTCAAAACTTGTTAGATTTCTCCCATTGCAAGACTTATGGAACAGCCTACGTACGTTTTTTATCAATATTAGTAATAAACCACATTTAAACAAACTTAAATTAAGGGATGTCCAAATGTTCATAAGATATTCCATTATATAAAATTAAAATCAACTACCACGATGTTTCTTGAATTGATAATGGCTGTTAATCATTGATGGCTGTTAAAAATACATTTATTCTTATTTAATTCAGAAAGATCCAATACTTGAAATAATATTTTATTTGAAATCATGAAAGTGTCGAAACACACCCCTGTTTCGACATTTTCATGATTTCAAATAATGTTCTCAATCATCTTAATCAGTTCGTTATAGATTTCTGTATCATACTTCTTCTTCGAGGATAATGCCTTACCGAAGTACAGCTTCGACAAGAACCAGAACAGAGCATTCATTTGCGATCCGTGTGCCATCCTATTAAAGTCGTTTAGGGAAATCAAGTTTATTCATTTACGATCCTACCAGTATATGTAATGTTACATATATATTTATTTACGATCCTACCAGACATTGACATTGGGCGGTATGATCCTAACAGAATCGTTTAGTAAACAATACATATAAACTATTTGTTAATAAAATGCTTCATATAACAGACAGGAGAATGTCTGTATCAGGATGCATTTATGCTTAACATTTTTTTTTTCACTAGAGCACCGTTTGCGAGTTATTTACGAACAACTAACTACTACGTAATTAACGTATCCCCTATAATATCTTCTTAAATATTGATCCTAGAGAAAAGTGTTCGGAATGTTTTTATAGGAAATATTATGTGCATTATTTATGTATAACAACGTGTTTTGCTACGGGCTACGGTTTACGAGTTTCTAACGAAAAACTAAAAAGAGACTTTAAAATTGATTATCATTAACATTCCCGCTTTAGTATCTTTTTAAATATTGATCCTAGCGAAAAGTATTCCACATGTTTCTTATAGAAAATTTTATGATTATTATTTATGCATGAGACGTTTTTTTTGCTATGGGTCATACTTTACAAATTATTTACGAAAAACTAAAGAAAAGGAACCTGATTTTAATTAACTTTCCCCCTTTAATATCTTGTTAAATATTGATTCCTTTCAAAAAGTGTACATAAATTGTTTTGTAGAAATTTTTGTGTAGATTATTTACGTTGAATAACGTTTTTTGCTATTGGCCACTGTTTAAGAGTTATTTACGAAAATATAGAAAAATCTTCTTCTTCTTCCTCGCGTTGTCCCGGCATTTGCCACGGCTCATGGGAGCCTGGGGTCCGCTTGACAACTAATCCCAAGATTTGGCGTAGGCACTAGTTTTTACGAAAGCGACTGCCATCAGACCTTCCAACCCAGAGGATAAACTAGGCCTTGTTGGGATTAGTCCGGTTTCCTCACGATGTTTTCCTTCACCGAATATAGAAAAATGGACCATAAAATTTATTTGAATTAATTTTCTCGCTTTAATATCTTTTTAAATGTTGATCCTAGCGAAAAAGTGTACTGAATATTTCTTGTGGGCAATTTTATATAGATTATTTGCATGAAAGAAAAGAAAAAGAAGAGAAGAGAGAAGAGAAGAAGAAGAAGAGTGAGAAGAGTTTTTAAGTAGTAGTATTTAACTTTTTATATATTTTTAATATTATTTGACTTCACGTTTAATTTTGTCCTTATTAATTGGTATTAATTTTTCCTGCACCAACAACAACATACACAAATGTCTCTGTTTGACCCAATGGTTGACTGGTAGAGAATGCCTTTTGGCATTAAGTTCGCCATTTGTACATTTTTCTTTATGTGTGCAATAAAGTTTAAATAAATAAATAAAGAACATTTTTTGCTGGGACCTTTAACCCATTTATGAAATCAAATTTTGTAATAGCTACGAATCAAATTGTCCTGTGGACGATACAAATGTTGGGTACGATACCTTTTTCTTTCCTAGCCCTACAAAGCCATTAATTGTAATGTACTGTGTGTTTAATGTACTGTATTCAATTCGTAAGTTCTATTATGCGACACCTTTAGTTCAAACTATCAAGTAGCGTAATAGTGATAGGAAGTATTTTTCAACTTTGCTTAAAAGCATTCGTCTGCTTCTTATTAAACGAATTTCGACACCCTTGAAACACCAACAATCTTGAAAGGACATTTCTTTCTTTGAAGCTAAACCTGATAGCTTGGCGAATCACTAGTAATCTCAATCTTGCTGAATCCACAAAAATGTTTATTTCGCACCAACATGCGTATGTTAATGCACTACGCATTACTCACTCTGGCGAATAAATCGTCTCTCATGCATTAAACATGTTAGGACTCTTAAATAATAAGAAAAGTTTCGGCTGCTCCAAGGTACTATTGTTTATTCTATTCATTCTCTTTAAAGGTTGAGATTGGAAAGGTTTTTTACACCCACCCATTCACTGGGTCGAAATACATTCGCTATACCGAGAAGGAAAAATAGGAAAGCCGCTTTGTCTTCAAACGTCTGTTATTTTCTTGAAAGGTAGTTACTATAAAAATGTACGCGACATGAATGTTACATTGAAAGTTATTTGTATCCATTAATGAAATGACCGGGAGTACAACTCCTATTTGTAATGGCTCGGAACTTTTTTGTTCAATAGATGCTGGAAAGTGGGAAAGCATTTTATGATTTTATTTTAAGTTTTTTTAAACCAGTTATTATAGTAACGGTACATACACCGGTAGGTATATTCAGTCATTATTGTTAAATTGATTTCGTGCAAATTTTGTAAAAATTAGTGATGTGAAGTTGGAAACCTAAAATTGTTCTTCTTTAGTAAGCCTACACGGTTTGTAAGGAATAAGAAAATGACTATTCAGGGAGTTTATTACAGCAATAAACCTTAATGACATACGACGAGACTTGGGTTCATCAGTTTCGGAGTCGATTGCCATCAATTCTAATAAAAGGTCGTAGCGGTACAAATTTTATGGTAGAGTAAATTTTCTGGTGATGAATGTCTCAAAGAGGGTTTACCACCCGTTTTTTAGATCAACCTTATAACTAGTCGTTCGCCCCGAACTGAGAACACGCGGTTCGCCAAAAAGATAGATCGATTGAATTTATTGCACCTGTGTAAGGTCTGTGTATTCCTTAACTAATAGATTTATTTCAGCACAGAATAGATATTTAATAAACTGTTTCTATCTTTGCAAGCCGTAATCTCTCTTGTCAAATACCTATATTATGTTTATTTATTATTTATTTATAAATGTGTAAACTGAGCTTTTTGGCCTTCTAGGCTCTTGTAGCCCCTAAACCCCTTAATCAAGCCTGTTCATAATCAAATGGCTAAAATTTAATGCCCTTAACTACACGTTTACCCAATTTCATTTAAATTAGAACAAATATACTTAAGTTATTGCCCATCTAACTGAGAGTCCAGTTTAAAAACATGGACATGCCGGGACGTGCCCCTAGCCAGCCGTGTATTCCAAGTTGAATGTAAGAACTTCACTTCGCTTCGCTTGCTCGTTCGATTATGTACTTGAGATTGTTACATAGAGTTGGCCATACGTGGCCATAATACCTCCTTGATGGTTTTTCTTAACGCAACATGTTTCATGTAAAAATATGTTGTTTTATTGACTACAATGTCACTGGGTTGCCTACTGCTATCCTGGCCATTTTGAACCATATAATTTTCTAAAAATGTTTTTAGGGTTCCGTATCGAAAAAGGTACTGTAACAGCAGTGTTACAGGTTTAGGTATAGACGCCTTATAAATAGCTTTATTTTAATGCGGATCCTTAAAACTATATTCACACGTCGTAAGTTTTTTGAAATCGACCTAGTATAAACCAAAATCATAGGTTTGGTTTCTTGTTGCCCTTTTCGGCGCGCCGCTCTTGATATTGGACTCTTGTCATAAGTGCGTTAGCTAAAACAAGAGTTCTGTTGCAAATGCGTATTAAAAGGGCGTAGGTTAATTATAATAAGGTGACACATACGTCATCGAGTTAAAAACTTTTAGTAATCAAACTAATAAACGACGTATGTTGTTGCGAAATGTATGTACAGTCAGCAGTAACGGATGAAACAACGCGCCAAAAGTATCTGACATTCCGGATAACTTTTCCAAATATAGATAAATTTCTAAAATACACATTCAAAAGTATATCTTGTACAGCCTTAGTTGTTCTATATTAAAGACATCACTTTTTGTTAAGCTGTTACAGAATGGTAGTTACTTATGAAGCGTTATTTGATCCGTTACTTCTGATGCTGACTGTACATAACGTCCTTCTGTTACACAAATGAATTTGTGAGAACATTATTGTTTTAAAAAATAGACCCTCAAGAGAGTAGTCGAGATTTGGGGCTTGAGACGACTGGCTGAATTCGTGTCGTGACATTTAGCCAGAAACCAGTCAATTTGTGCGTTCAATACTTAGTACTTGTTAGGTAGAATCTGTAGGTTGTGTAATAATGTCCTATAATATTTATTTATTTATTTATTTATTTATTATTATTTATCTGCATAGGCAGATTAAGTAAAGTTCTAAAAGTTTAGTTCCAGTAAAAGTAATTCGTAATGACAGTAAAATCTGTGTAGAGATTTTAAGTGGTTAAAACTTTATTTTATAAGTTTTTTTTTTATTTTGTAATAGAGTATTGTGTAATTATTTTCTAATAGAGTCAGTGAAATCAGGAAGTGTATACATTTATTTATAATTTTGTTTTAAGGTTAATTTGTAAAAAAATAATCCTTCTATCTTCTTAGGTCGTCGTCTCGGGTGTTCGTTGTATTTTTTTAGCTGAGTTCAGCGTATTTCAAAGGGTTAGGAAGTCGTCAGTGGACGATTTGTAAGTAGGACATAATAGATCTCTTCTGCAATATTCCCGAGCTGAGTGAGCGAGCGTACGAGCGAACGAGAAGAAGATTATAGGGAGCCCTTCTGGCTACATTCGTATCACGAGACTTAGCTAGAATTTATTATAATTTGCACGAAAGTGGACAAAACACTCTTAAATTCACTTTTATTTTGATCTGATTGCATGAATTGAATGCTGGCATTGCAATGTAGTTGTTTTGAAGGAAGAACTTAATACCATATATCATACAAACACCTCATATTTTGGCTCTTTCCGACAGAATAACGAAGTTGTAGTGCTACGCATTTAATTGCTTCTTTGATCCTATTATTTGTGACGAGATAGTGAACCACAATAAAAAACTATACACACACCCATGTATTTTGTGCCTCACACACACAGAATATATGTACACACACTCGATCACACACCACACTACACTTACACATACACAGCTGACACACCACACGTTTAGTCCCCAACTAGCACAACTAGTTGCTTAAGGGCTTTGGAGCTAATCCGATTATTCCGAAAGGTGCCAAGCTCAAGCGCCAGAGCGTGCATTGCAGATCTTATGCAGGCGCTTTACAGCCAAAGGGGCACAAGTTTTTGCAACCTACCGTTCAATTAGAACTTCATAATAGTGGCATAACAGCGCTACAGGAGCTGCAACTAATAATTAACACCACACTAAATCTCTTGTGGCGCTTATTGAATGAATGACAGTTTAACTGAACGAATTATAAAAGGATCGACGATCAACTGATCATTCAATTCACCTTGTCTCTCATTTATTAAATACATCTGAGTTGTTCCTGTGACAGTGAATAACAAATAGTGAAGTGAAGTGAAGCTAAGTGTTTTTGAGCTACGTTTTGTACTATATGCAAGTGGCTAAAAACGCAGATCAGTTTATCGTGCATAAAGTTGATATTATTGGAGTATTTTTAACGCGCCTCAATAATTACCTCAGAATATCGTAAAATATGTAAAAATATTAATACATAAATAATATTATATCACATACCTACACGATATTGAAGTTAAATACTTGACTACATTTGTATTTAGTAAGTTGCTGGTACTATATTTAGTTATATTTTACTACAAATTGTGATATTTGTGATAAAAACCTATAAATTTCTCAAGTAATGATAAATAAATTGTCTTGTAAACAAGGCGTCTATGAGAAGCAGCTTTAACTTGCAACTTCAAGCGTAATACCTCCACTCTGCGCGTCAAAGCGTTAAGTTTCACTCTTCTAAAGATCCAAGTAATACCGGTACCACTAACGCTGTTCAAGTCTTTACATTCACTTTTATTTCGTACTTACTGCAGGTATCGAACCACACTAATAGTTATATGTTTAGAGATCCGTAGAACTCGTTGAAAACCCTAAAATACGATGATTGTTTGTAGCCGCTTCTATATTTTTCGCTCTTTCAATTGTTTAACACTTACTATGTTTTACCATGTTTTCAGAATGCCTTTCAAAATAATTCGAACTTATAATGAACAACAAGATAAACAAGAACTGTGCATCTGTCCATCTAAGTGGGAAAAACATGGAGTGTTACACTGGCCGAAAAAAAAAGTAAAAAATTATGTAAAGTAGAAGATTCAACTCCACAGCCAAACTGGAAAATAATTGGGAAAACAAAATCTACGGGACCCTCGCTTGTGTTTGTAGAACTCGAACTTGGCGCATTATTATTTTTTTGTTTCCAATGAATCCCTTAAATAATAAATTAAATTAATAGAGTATTATAAATGAAAGCTAAATCACTCTCACGTAATGAGTTTTTAACTTATGTGTTATTAATTATTTCAATTACAGAATTCTCACACACAGTTGTCTTTTTTAATTTCTGCATATTCTTATAAACTCTCTTTACTTTCTTGCGATATCCACCAGTTCTTTGTTTGAACTTCCATGCTTTCAGGTCCATATTTCTTTTAAACTGGCTCAAATATTTTATAAAATGTGACTTCTCCAATAAAAATGGCAGAAAATCCAAAAAAAGTAGGCAATGTGTCAAATACGCTCTTGCTTCTATTGTAAAGCCTTAATGTCGCTATTAGTAAAACAGTCGCTCAAATTGCTACTTAAGTCTGCGCAAAAGTACAAATCACTTCTGCAATAAAACTTTAAGTGGCAGAACAGTGATAAATATATCTTTTATACAGTTCCGTTTAAAAGTCTGCAATTAAAGTCTTTATGCAGTTCTGAAGCGTACGGCAGCGGCAATAGAAGCTTTTTAGCAGCCTTAAGCTTTAACATATATGTTTTAACTCTCTTTTAAAGCTATAGACGGCAAATGGGTTGTAAAATGAACTCTTATAAAGCCTAGAGTGACATTTGGTTCAGTTTCTGCTACCTCTAGTGATATTTACAGCTATGAGCAATTACAGAAGCAATAGTAGAACTTAAAATCACTTTCTGAACCCTTAAAGCGCTACTGTACAGCTAAAAGTTGCAAAATAGGCTGCTATATCCACTAGTGTGCTAGTTGGGTCTATATGCCTACACACACTTAGGTACACTCGGAATAAGGTCGGTGGCCGAGAGTAGCTCCTGCCGGCTGGACGCCGAAACTGGCTTTAGCTTGAAGTATCTGACGTGTCAGTGCTTCAGAAGTCCGAAGCCTCTATACCACACATTAGGTACACACCCAAGGCCTGAGTTGTTTATATTTTCTGCAGCATTTCGCTCGGTAGTCCTGGGATTCAACCACTCGATATGTGCCGACCCCTGACTGCTGATGTCGTGTGTGAAGGTAGAGTGCTCTCTTTCCAATTTAAGGGGCTGCAGTACAGTGGATGTTATAGAGTATAAATAATATTCAGAGCACCTTGTACAAATCGACAACACTCAATAACTTCGTCACAAGTACGCGAGCTGCATGCCGTTAGAGAAGCGTAAATACCACAGCCCGTAGATTGCATGGCGTAACTTAAAAATGCATTGTGCGTAAATATTTTTTTAAGAATGACAGGAAGGTGAAGATTTCAGAAATAGGAGTAGGTGTGATGGTTTGAATGTTTACTTGGATTAGCTAGGATTGTTTCCTGACGGCTTTGATGGACGCGTAGACGGGCATGTTCTATTCTCAACGTCACGCGAGGCAGGGGTGTTAGGATGGGGCTCCCTGCCATTTTACATTCAAAAACAAAATAATAACTTTGGTTCCCCTTTTTAGACCTATGGTCTGATATCACAAAATCCCTCTGTGGTCGGGTTTTACTTTCTGAAGACTTATAAGTACCTACTTAAGTTAGAAGTAAGTTAGATAATAAATTACAATGTAAATATGTATGTAAAATCAGGGAACTTAAGTTAACTAATTAATTTTGTTCTTTAGCCCATGCTGTCTTCGGTGAGTTGCATGTTCAATTATGTTGTTAGTTTTTTTATTATACTTCTTACGCTTACGGGTAATTTTATTAATAACGTTTTCATTGTTTTATGTTATTTGAGCAATTTTATTCCAACACGGCAACGATACGGATCCGTGATACTCACGACATTCCAATCCATTGATGAATACGGGGCAACAAGGATCCGGAATACGGATTTATTTTGTGATTACGGGCGATGCATACTGACGGTTTATTTTGCGTCAGTATGTTTTTTTTTTATGCAAAGATTTTGTAATGTAGATAAGTTACGTAACCTAGGTTACATTTATAAAAAATTAATTGAATCCCATTAAAAATATATATACTTTAGTAATAAAACACTTGCCTAAAATAGGTACACTAAAATAATGACACATTAATATTATTTATACACAACTTGTTCCCTTCTTATTGCGCCGCACTGTACTTCGAGCAACATTCCCTTGCTCGAAGTAAACCGGCTAGCCGCGTCCCTGCCCCGCGGACTCTCTCTCCGCGCGGGCCAGCGCGCTACTCGATCAGAGGAGATCTAGCTTCCATCGCCGGCGCACGCTCGCTTGCATTCGGGCAGCGACGTCTTTCGTGCCCGGCGAGGATTTATATTAATGTATTTCATTAATTATAATCCGTACTCGTTTAGTACTGATGGAATTATTTTAGTGCTTTAATCCCCGTTGGGTAAGTGTTGAACACTTCTTACGCTTAATCTAAGCAGGTAGATTTAAATTTTGTGTCTACCGGCATTCTTACGCTATCTTATTTGTTTTTGTAATTTTGCTTGCCACTTAATTCAATTCATAATTTTTCATTGCACTCTTTCTTCATCTTATATAGTTGCTAAATTGTTTTCTTTCAAAATTTATAATAATAGTAGTATTTCATGTGATTTTTTAAATTGAAAATCTGACCGTTAGATTCTCAACTCAGTTTTGTTTATATCTTGTTTCTTTTAATACTAGCTAGTATTAAATCAGTGCATAAATGTAAACTCCGTCTGATCGTACCATTCCGAACATCACCAAACTTCGCCATCATCATCATCATCACGCAGTACTGGCATCCTGCTTATGCTTGCCGTGCTGGGTACAGTCAGCGGAGATTCAAACGATTGTTCAATTTCTTGGAAATAATTTCCAGGGATGCTAGTTACGGCTGGAACCGTAGCCGACCATTCAAACCAGTTCTAGCAGTTCCAGAGCGGCCCTAGCTGACGTCCCTCAGCTCGTCCGTCTCCCAACCCGCAGTGGCTCCGGCAGCTTCAGGGGAGTACTTGCGTGGTGGAACTGACCTCGGAGCAAAATAGTACCGGCCTAAAACGTACCCTACCCTACGACTCTAAATCGTGTGCTTGCGGCGGAATTTCCGGTGGAATCAATTCCTATAATATTTATTTGTAACTTTTTATCGGATTTGGAAATCGACCCAAGTGCATTTCCAGTCTTTAAGTTGGGAGTACGCTCTTTTCTTGAAGGTTTGCGTGGCAAAGTGATAAGAAATAAGTTCAAAAACTAAAACCCGACTACTGAAAACTCGTACTCTAAAAAGTATGAAACAAGAAAAAATCTCATCTGGAATTTTCATATAAAAAACGTTCTATTATATTTATCATCTTTTATATACCTAAATAAATGCAACGTAACATATTTTACTAAAAGGCCGGAATATTCAGAGATTGAAGGCCACACTAAACTTTAAAGTAAAGTGGCATACGACGACGTCGACTATCTTCAGTACCCCTAGTGTAACTTTGATCGACATCATAACGTGACGAACGCGTTTGCGTTAAGTCTCATTTTGTATAGGATTTTGAGTTTCCAAAACGTCCCGCTTGGCGCGCTCTTTCAAAATCCAATACAAAATGAGACTAAACGCAAACGCGTACGTCACGTTTGGAAATCGAATTTATTTACACTAGGGGTACTGAACAGCTCTGTGAATATACGTTGTATTTCTTTATTTAAAAGGTGATAAATATAGAACGTTTAATGTGACGTCATAAGGCCAAACCTGCGGACATTCAAGTCGATTCTAATAACACACTCATTGTTGTTATGAGGGAAAAGATGAATGAACATACATAAATATACATACATACATAATTACATACTTTGAAATTGTAGGTCCATGGAGTCCCAGGAGTAAAAATTAAAGACGATGTTGGATAAATAAAAAGAAACTCATCACTTCCATTATGACAATAAAATGAAAATTTTATGTAAAACAAATTGATAATAACAAAGTTCATAAAAGTAGTTAACGACGCCTATTAACTAATCCCATACTATTGAACAAAACGAATGATTTATGAGTAAAGTTTAAATTTGGGGCCGACCGCGCGCAGTATCCGGATTGCAAACTTTAATCGGATTTCAGCAAATCCATTTACTTTAATTGATTCTGTAAAGATCACAGGCAGCCGATTGTATTTTCATTGCCGGGAGTTTATTTGTCGCCATAGTTAAAATCCAACTATCGAGTTACTTTCCGTTTTGCGAGCTCGCTTTTTGTTGATTAGTGACGCCTGTTACAAAATATTGAAATCTAAATAATTCAAATTATACTAGACTTTGATTTTTACGTGAAAGTGCTTAATTTCGGTATATTTTGGTAAGTGAATAAAAGTACAGATAGGGTGGGATATGCTAACTATTGCGCTATTAAAAATAACAGCGATTAACATTGACTCCTTTGAGCCACATTGATAGTGCTTAACGCCGTAACCGCTGATTATGATTATGACATTCATTCCGTAATTAATTTTATCGAGGAAATTAACAGATACAGCGGCGGCATCAAAGACGCCGCAGCAGTAATGCAGCTGCAGTTGACATCCGAACGTCGCCTTAATGCCAAACGCCGCAATGGTAACGCTGCAGCAGTCGCCATTTTATCCAACGTCACCTTAAATTGCTGTCGTGATCAGTACCCCTAGTGTAAATTTAGTCGATAGCGAAACGTGACGTACGCGTTTGCGTTAAGTCTCATTTTGTATGGGTTTTTGAACAGCGCGCCAAGCGGGACGTTATGGAAAGTCAAAAATCTCATACAAAATGACACTTAACGCAAACGCGTACATCACGTTTCGCTGTCGAAAATATTTACACTAGGGGTACTGAACGTTAACTTTGCTACTCATTTTATCAAGGAGATTAAAAATGACACTCATCATCATCATCCTGGACCTTTATCCCTTTTTGGGGTCGGCCTTCCTTGTCCTAAGCCTCCAGGTGGCACGATTCCTGGTTAGGTTCTTGTCGATTTAAATTAAAAATGACACTGGCCTTTCAAAACGCAGCGTTACCGCTGCAGTCACCGTTCGTATTTTAAGATTTATACATCTCTGCTATGCAGCAGTACCAGACGCTATATTCTGAAATGCTCGCTCTACACATTCTGTGGGAAAATTTCCAACTACGTTAGTAATCTGACTTAAACCATCCTAGGATACAGTTATAACCCAGCCCCTTGCAAACCTAAAAGTGCAGTTTGCTACTGTCAACAGCACTAGCATCTTTTATCCACAAAAAACTACACATCTTTTGTCTTTAGACAAAGTTGCGTTCATAAAAGGCATAAACCAGTACTAAATGTTATGATTCGAACTTAAAACAAATTGACATTCTTCACGCGGGTGCCGCAAAGGCTCGCTTTAGTATTGGTGACGGCGACGCTGGAGTTTAGATTGAATTTCTTAATTTAAACCCGAGACATTTTAATTTCCTATTTGCATTAACCAGGTGTTTCATTAAAAGATTTGAAACTGAAATAGCCGTGACAGAGACAAAGCGCTGAATTTCCTGAATTGTTTCATTCTTTCTTCGAAATGAAAATAATTGAGATTCTCCAAACATTATTTTATTATGCCATTTGAATAAATAATTATTTATTTACTTAAAACTGACGTAACGTTTAAATTCTTATATACTCGAACCCAAGTCTGATCTATCGTGCTCGAAATACTTTTAGTTATAAAGTAACTAGCGAAGTGTATATAGTATATAGTTGAATAGCCACTCACATGATTCCGATTTTAACGAAAGGTGCCCTGAATTGCTCTGCCATTTCGCAGATACGACGGCACAGTGTCGTGATATCTTCAAAAATCGATATCTTTGCTTCTGCTTAAGCATTTGGAATAATTCTTTCGGTTTTATAATGGTAAAGAAACATAGTATTATATCTGTTTAAAAAAAAACTTTAATAGCTATCAATAGAATTGAATATTATAACTGCCATATAGGGCAGCGCATGCGGTAAGAGGATAAATAGATAAATATATAAGTAACAAATAGACTACCTAGCTTGCATATTATAGGAGCTTCGTCTGCCAACAAACCACTCTGTGGTTTGGCAGAAGTATATTTAAATATTTATAAGGCATGAAATGTGAATAAACGTTTATTTTTTATTTTTATTTTTTTAGGAATTTATTTTCTTACTTTAGCTATTTGCTGTTACATTAAAAATAATTATTAAAAAGACACGAAGTTTACCCAAAGGAATAATTTCCGAGTTATAGTAGAAAACTATTTTTAATAAAAAATCTAAATCGATAACATATCTTTTTTTTGTATTCAATTTAAAAAAGGCTTAATAAGCTTTTAATTGATACTAAAAACCTTGATAGCTCACCTATAAAATTGCAGAGTAAAACTGATTCAAATTCTGATAAGGAACTTTCGAATTGCTCCACCTGGCGTGTAACTATGTGCTATGTTCGTGATTTTTTTGTGGCTAATTTAGACACTGAAGTACAAAAATATAGTAAAAAACCGTTTAAGACACTAATTACCTTGAAATAAAATACATAATTTATGTAATTATCACAATGATAGTGGCTTTATAACTTAAAATAACAAAAGAGTATTTACATACCTACTACACTTAGGTGTTTTTAAAACGGCCGATCACCAACAACCGAACTAACTTATAACTACACTAACACGTATAATATATACACCATAACATACACTTTACAACAAATTAAGCACAATAAGCAAATAGTAACTATTAACACATGAAATTATACTGATTACAAACGTAAATAAACAAACAAACTGACCTGCGCCATGTCAAAAACAAAGATGGCTACCTATTTAGGTCGGAGACACAACAGTCGCGCGGTGCAGATGTTCAACAGAAATAGGAACTTTTAACACATTCACTGCCAGACGAAAAACGGCAAGCTACCCCAGGATCCGGGCAATATAGCAAAGAAATATTAGTAAATAGAAATTATAAGTAAGTAGTAACAAACACCCCAAAACGCGTATGCAACGTCTAGTGTACCACATGCCTTACGATGTACAGAAATGCTTTAAGCAACCAGAGTTGCTGTGTTTGTACTTACATTTTTCCGTCACATGGTTTGTTCGCTAATCCTGGATAATACACAGTGAATTAATGCATTTTATTGTTTATTAATGTAATTTAATAATCGAACTATTTAATGACTATAGGTTGCTCAAGATATATTTGGTAATCATAGAAATCTAGGGCATTAAAATAGGAAACACGCCAAAAATCTACAGAGTTATTGGTTTGAAGTGAGATTTTATGGTCATAAATATTAAGTAGGTCTAAAATATAGTTTTAATCTAATAGACCAATAAACGCGGAGTAATTTAATATATAATACTAACAGAAATATGTAAATTTGAATACTTACGGCATTTTAAAACACGCAGCAACTTTTAACACACGCACTTTTCCGAACAACTTGCAAAGTGACATAGATAAAAAATACTGTGGTTATGTGGTTGAAACATTTTTTAAATATTGTCACGTTGGTATTCTGTGTTTTAATAATTGTTTACACCATATCTGTGCAGCCCTTCACAGATAAGAAATAAAAAACCGCATACACTCCGTTCGCAACTCGAGTTGCGACGATCATTTTAGAGGTGCGAAATGTTGAAACCTTAGTTGCTGGAATCATGTGAGTGGATAGAAACAAAGAAAAACTGATTAAACTTGGACTCCCATTCTAAAGGTTCCATTCCATCATATATTTCTTATTTTTTTCCTTTAAGTCAGACTCGCTTTTGAAAAAAAAATTACTATTAATTATTATTCTTCAGTGCCGCCGTGAGTTATTGCTCGAGATATGCTTAAAATAAAATAAAAATCTTTTATAAGATCTCATTTAAATTTGTTTTTTTTTTGTTTATCTAATGGCTTTAAGAATACACATTTACAAATTGTTTTTTTCTCATCTTGTGACCACTAAGATTTTATAAACACGCCACGATCCAATTATTAAATATTTAATGAAAAGAAAGTAATTTACTTTGCTTTCCAAATATTTATTTAATCCCTTTCTCTTCTGTTTTTGATATTACGAATGTTGCGATTGCAATTTCTTACTAGTTTGTATTTATGATTCCTATTTGTGTTTGTATTTGTGTATTTAGACGACCGGCTTGACCTAGTGGGTAGTGACCCTACCTACGAAGCTGATGGTCCCGGGTTCAAATCCTGGTAAGGGCATTTATTCGCGTGATGAGCATGGATATTTGTTCCCGAGTCATGGGTGTTTTCTATGTATTTAAGTATTTATAAATATTTATATATTATATATATCGTTGTCTAAGTACCCTCAACACAAGCCTTATTGGGCTTAGTGTGGAACTTAGTCAATTTGTGTAATAATGTTCTATAATATTTATTATTATTTTATTATTCCCTTTATTTATTTTTGGTCTTAGGCTAGGTCATTTATAATATGAATATAAAAGTAAAATATAAAAACACTTACAAAACAATACAAAATATATATAAACACATTATAAAAAACCTAACCTAGGGTGCCGCCAGCAGCGGGGCAGGGCCCAAGCTGCCGGTGGTCAGGGCCGCAGAGAGAGGAACCGGCGGACTATCCGCGCCGTGTCCAAGATCACCGCCTTCTGCATCTGACCCTTGATCCAACCACCTAGCGAGAGTCTCTCAAGGTGTTGGTCGAGACTCTTCGCTATGAGACCATTCGTTGAAACGACTATCGGGACAATGATCGTCGAATCAACATCCCACATGGCGGTTATCTCGTGAGCCAAGTCTAGGTACTTACTGGACTTGTCCTTCTCGGCTTTCACGAGGTTCTCATCATGGGGGATGGTGATGTCGACGAGCACGGCCTGGCGTTGCGATCGATCTATTATCACGATGTCAGGCTTATTGGCTACAATAGTCCTGTCAGTAATAATAGATCGATCCCAATAGAGCGTGGCACGACCATTTTCGAGAACTGGCGCAGGTGAGTACTTGTAGTACGGTACTTTGCGGTCCACAAGGCCGTATAGAAGAGCAAGTTGCTGGTGAATAATCCTGGCTACGAGATTATGTCTGTGCAAGTACTCGCCGTTAGCAAGGTGAGAACAACCGGAAATGATATGCCTGAGTGACTCTCCGGGACGGCGGCATGCCCGACAAATGTCGACCGTACCGTCCTTCAGGATATATTTCCGATAGTTGTTCGTCATCATCACTTCGTCCGCAATTGCACAGGCAAAACCTTCGGTTTCTCCGAAGAGGTCCCCGAATCGTAACCAGTTCACCGACGCGAGCAGGTCTACGTCGGGTCCCGTGAGGGCCCTGTAGAACCGCCCGTGTAGCACCTTACTCTCCCATGCCGCCCTGCGATCCGCAGTACTTAGTACCACAGGTTTGCGCCAGTTCTCGTTTGCCAAGGAGAGCGGCGTGAGGTTCCTGTCTACTGCCACCACATCACGATGTATCCCACACTCGTTGTTAAGGAAATAATTCCTGAGATTGCACACCTCGCGGTTGTGGAGATCTTTGGCGTTTAGGAAGCCGCGACCTCCACACTTCCGTGGGATGTACAATCTCATAACTGACGCGCGTGGGTGTAGCATACGGTGTGTGGTTAGCAGTAGTCGGACCCTCCGATCCAGGGCATCCAGCTCGGTCTGCGTCCACCTTAGTATGCCAAAGGAGTATGTGAGTAGGGGCATTACCCAGGCGTTGAAGGCGCGCACTTTGTTGCCTCCTGACAAAATAATTTTATTTTATTATTATTACTATTTATTATTATTTGTGACCAATTGTCACAAATAATAATTAAGTTTTTTTTTTTTCAAAATTTGAGAATGTAAATCGTTGTTAAATATAAAGTTAGGGAAGGTCTCCTAAGACCATTTTCGCATGACAGAACCGGATCTCGTAGGTGCTGACCCTTTAACAAAATCCATCCTGTATTTGACTAATCTGGATTTATCTACCTCCCATACTTCGATAATAATTAACAATTTTTACAGAACAGCAAATGTTGTAAGGTACTTAAAATTGTTAGGTATAGCATATTATTCCTACATATTTGTAGATATTACAAAGTATAAAATTTATTTAATATTTAATATTAACTATAGTAGGCAATATACGGTAGATCGGACATGTAAAACATATAGATTTGGGGCACGAAGCCGTAAATGTAAGTTCGTTAAAATTTCCTTATATGAGAATTTGGTGACGTCATCTAAAGTTAAACAGTTCGTCGATTGTATCTTGGGTAGCCTGCTTTTGTTTCGTATACAGTATATTACATTGATTTTATAATTTTGTAAAAGACTGACACTTTAAGCAAAGCATACTACTTACACTAAACCTTTTGTGAAGCTGTTAAAACCACGTTACAGATTGCCTCACGGTAAACCTGGTCCCCCGAGTGCGGTAGATTCTTATCAGCAACAGTTATAAATCGCTCACTCTTATCGCTTCGAACGAAATGTAAAAATACATTGCCAGCGCCGCCTTTACTGTATTCGGTCGCTAAAATAAATTATACGTACCTATTTCACCAGTTTGTTTTTATAATTTTGAATGGTCAATATTATTATTGCAATTATGGTAGTTAAGGTCCCGAATCGACTCGAGAGCGCAAGATTTAAGATAAAAATGGCGGTATGCCATCTCACTTAACACTGGAGCAGCCCATTTAGAGAGGTACTTTGTCGCTAGTATATTTAACTATTGCAGTGTTTCTAATGGTGAGTAACGTTGTCATATCTCTAGATGATTTATTGTTGATAGCGAGGAACATACATTTTTTTGGAAGCTATTAACACACGTTTGCCACTGGCTGTCATAGCAGTAAAAATATTTCTAGAGGGTCAAATTCTCCATTTTATCTCATAACGATATCAACAAAAACAAATCAAATATTTTGTTGAGGGTTAAAAAGCCAAGAATGTGTACGAGAATTGAAGCAAAACGGGATAGAGGGGAAAATAATGAAGATCATTATGCATGTTTACTTGTAGGTTTTGTGAACTCTGAAGATAAGGTTTTATGTAACGAGTATCTTATCTCGCTGTTTAAACGATACACCAGGGAATGCGGAAAAGTATCGCAGGGCACTGCCTGTACTTTACTCGAAAGCAAACCTAACCTAAACTTAACCACAGAAGCGCAATATTCCACCACTAGCTGATCCCTCTAAGTAAGAAAGACTTATAAAACCACCGCCTCACGAACAGGGCCGAAGCCCCTTGCCCGTGTGGACCGTGCGGGCCACACCACAGGCTTTCCCTCACAACAGCAAAGTTCTTAATATCCCTAGTCGTACAACCTTAGGTTGTATTAACCGGTCCCGTCCCGACCTATAGGTATTGTTAGCATTAGAAAAGATTCCGCAGAATCAAACATGTGATTTTAAATCAGCCACTTTAAGCGGTAAGAAGTTTAAGAAAATAGTGATATAAGTAAGTAATAATCATGCTACTGATAACCGATTAAGTAGTTTGCGCAAGTGTAGCTCTACTGTTGGTGTCGCCGATAGTCACAGCACTATTGCGTGGCCCGACCTTCGAATGATGATGAGCATCGCCCACCATTACTGGCAGCATAAATAGGACAATTTACCCAAGCTGTCTATTTTACATGTTTTATAGGTAAATCTTTTACTTAATGGTTTATGGTGTTTTTTCATCTCATTTTAAAAATCTCAAAAAGGTACAAAAGGAACCCTTATGGTGCGACTTTGTCCGTCCATCTGTCTGTCTGTCTGTCACATCGCTAAATATCTCGAGAACCACTTAAGTTATCGATTTGAAATAGTTATGAACAACGCTAACCCAGACTCATTGAAACTTTTTTTTTATTAACTATGGAAAATGCCCAATATGAAGAGGGGGCAAAATTTTAAAGTCTAGTGACTGGGTCAAGTGCGGTAGGTATCATTTGAATGAACTCAAATTGTACATTCCAAAACATTATTTTCTTTTTTTTTCATAGAGAAAAAATTGATTTATGAAGGAAAATGGGAAAAAAATACCGTCCCCCCCCCCCCTTATCTCCAAAGTTTACCTACGAAAATTATGAAATTTTTACATAATATTAACATTACTATAAATTTTACAGGAAAAATATAATCAGACCTCTATCTTGGTATTTTTTTTATTTAACAAAAAGCCTTTCCGAATTCATTTTGCAATTTTACCAACTTTATGTGTGTTTATTACACCTGAAAATTATATGAGATTAAATAAAATACTTACACCTTTTTTCAAATAACTAGATCAATTTTTGAAATCGTTTCATATGATAGAGAATTATCCTCGAAAAACCAATATACGTGCATTACATCGCGTATATTAGTTAGACATTTTGCCGATAGATGGCACTGTACACAATTTTACTTAGTATAGGTACTTCTGTTGAAGTCTTTCGCCTTTATGGTTACACGAGATAATTCAAAGTTTGTACAGAACCCTCGGTGCGCGAGTAAAACCAAGTCGCACTTGACTGTTTTATTTTATTTATTTTTATCATCATACCACATTATAAAGTAACTGACATGTAACTGATAAAATATCCTCATGCTTACACTTCTATGGGATATTTACTATAGAAACTAACGAAAAAACGAACTTTACAAAGCTCTCTGTCTACAGTATTTTTTATGAGTCCTGTTTTTTATTTGACATCAAACCGTAGATAGCCCGTCTTGTCCCGTTTTCCTCTATCCCTGTGTATTTTCGCCGACGGAAAACTTTTCTCGACGGCTTAGTAATTAATTTGCCCAAATCTGTCCCTTGACAAGGCCAAAACAAAAGGATGGATTAAAACGAAACTCTAAAATAAATAAAATTGTTTTCCCCTTCAACACAAATGGGCTAAGCCCCAACATTTAACGTACGTTAATATTATGTGAACTGGCTGTTGTGTTTAAGGCTGGTTATAAATGTTATAATATAAGGGTTAATACAGTATATTGCCTAACAGTGTCCATATCACTACCTACGATGCGGCCAGCAGCAAACAATTAGGACCTAAAATCAGGATTTGTAAAATAAATTAGGTGACAATAAATATTCTTTTACTAAGTTTTTGAAAATAGGCTGAGATTTAGAACGACTCGAATCAGAAGGAAATAGGTATATGCCTCAACTGAAAGCCTTCAGCAGAACGTACTTTATTGGCTTTACAAATAGACACAAACCATTTTCAAATTGCGCGCCCCTGCAGCCTCAGAGCATCTCTATAGTCACAGACCTGCCCGCGTAGCCAACATGTCAATCGTTAACGCTCCGTAGCGAACGAAACGCAACTGTCACTGTCACACTATTACAGAAGTGTGATAGAGAGAGATGACTACCTACGACACGGAGCGTTAGCGATTGGCATGATGCCAACGCTCCGCTCAATCGTTAACGCTCCGTAGCGAACGAAACGCAACTGTCACTGTCACACTATTACAGAAGTGTGATAGAGAGAGATGACTACCTACGACACGGAGCGTTAGCGATTGGCATGATGCCAACGCGGGCTGCCTGGTTCTGTATTAGCGTTAGTCAATCTTTTGAGTATGACTCGATGTTATACTCAACTCAAAACGATTGCGTCGTGGTTGCGCTATGCATCAATTTGACAATCGTGTTTATGTCAGTTTGCCCATCGTGGAGTAAACGTTATCAAACCATAAATTGAAAACAACTTTTTGTGGCACACCTAATTCGAAAAATATATTGAGAGCAACAGTGATGTGCTACATTCAAGAATATAGTTCCGTGGATAGTTCTATAAAACTCTATTCACACTGGTTTACCAATTTTGAAGTGAACTTCGCTCTATAATAGCCACCAGTCTAAGAAATAGTTATCAATAATACCTACTTGATCAAAGAATTCCGTAATTTTGGACGTATTTATGTGCTAAACTTAAAAATGATAAATACTTTACTACTACAACTGCCTTTTGATCTTTAAAAAATAATATAATATAGAAATCATGAAACAATAATACAGGCTGGATCAACTTTTTAGGGTTCCATATCCAATATAAAATAAAAATAGTAAAGCATATTACTAAGACTCCACTGTCCGTCTGTCCGTGATAGACAGTTAAAATTTTCACAGATGATGTCTTTCTGTTGCCGCTACAACAACAAATACTAAAAAGTACAGAACCCTCGGTGGGCGAGTCCGACTCGCACTTGTCCGGTTTTTTTTGTATTCTGTCCCGTCAGCCAGGCGACAATAGTACGAGTAGCATAGGTTGTTAGAAGAAATATTATATTACGTTCTACCAATTATTTATATGGTTTATAGTTTATACCTGCCTTTAAAATGTATGTTAGCGGTTATTTTGAATACCATAAAACCAGGGTTTATGAAGAGACCCAGGAGATCGTAACCATGGCAACAAGATACAGAAAAAGTTGATTCACATCGAAAGCAAACAAGAGAACTTGTTTATTTTAAGTTTAAGCAGCGATTTAATATCTCAGCATACTTAATTGAGACTCTGATGTCACAAGTTGCGAGTCCTTCTAATGTGGATTGGCGTGAAAAGCTCAGAGTTCATGCATAAACAAAAGCTTCAAATTATTTAACAAACTTAGGACACGTGGGTAGAAAAGCTTTTAGGCCGCATGTCGCCGGCGTCGAGCCCGCGTTTAAGGGTTTACTAATGCAGTTTGTTGGGTAAAATAAAGTGTAACTACTTGCCAGCGGACTATGGACTTATAACCAACTCTATATAAGTTAGAATATGTACCTATTTTAGTGACATACAGAAAGTAAGACATCATAAATAGTGTCATAACTTCGCTAATTGAAAACTATAGTGGCACTCATTTCTGCCGAGAGTCAATTAACAATTTAAATAAAAGTATCATTATTTATGAGTTGGGAGTTGGGAAGTTAATAAATATCTGAACGGAAATTGTATAACGAATCCATTCAAAACCAAATTTCAATTGCTTCTCGTAAAACGTCACTTGATCCGTTATTTGATCCGCTACTTTTGTTCTACTGTACCGCTATGGTTTTCAAGGAGCGACATAATGTAACGTTCGATCGTCAACTGCAGCTGCGGCGTCGTTGTTTTTTTTTTTCTTTTATTAAGAAACAAACGGTCGTTTACAATATGCGGTATTATTAAATATTGCATTTTAAAGCTAGACCTACGGTTTCCTTAATTAAATATAAGAGTGCTAGATTTTAAACAGTTTTTTTTTTGCTACAGAGCATTTGATTTATATATATATATATATATATATATATATATATATATATATATATATATATATAGTTACTGAAAAATTATAATAAATTCTAAGCTTACTTAAATACCTGCGGAGTTAAGTACTACAATTATATACGCCATACACTATTGTGCCATTCACTATATATTTGATACAGGTATTATATTTAATTATATAAAATAAAATAAATACCTAATTATTTTTTTCACAAACAAATGCTTTCTTTAAAGATACTATATTACACAAAAAATTGTTGCTGCTGTTGTATAATTTGGCAATTTCTTTGATCAAATGACTGACGTTCGCCCCCGCATTACTGCCGCGATTGTGACGTTCATTCCGTCATACATTTTATTAAGAAAATTGACAGATATAGCGGCAGCAACAACGACGCCGCAACAGTAACGCGGCCGCAGTTGATATTCGAACGTCATCTTTAAAGTTAGATCTGCAGATCTGTGGTGGCCTTTGTTACGTAGATATCAATATCAATATCGTCTCTGTCGTTATCACAAAAGTTAGCTCAGATATCTGAAGCCAACGCGATAAGTCGTCTAGACATATCATAATTGAAATGTCAAAAGCAATTGCAAATCTATACTTCTGTGGCTTCGTTGCTCGATCGGATAGTGCTACGATACGATCTGATACTATTTATAATAAACGAGCTACAGTATGTCCTTCGGCGAATACCTGTATAATATAACGTCAGACAGGGTGAGTTGAGTAAGCTTGTTTATAGTGTTGTACATATTGAAATAAAAATACTTATAAATAAAATAATCTTGTTCTCTCTCGTACACGGAACAATGGTGTCAAAACAAAGAAGCCGTTACTACTTAGTTTCCTTACAAACAAATACTGCCCCTGCCCTGCCCGTATTATGAAGGTCGCTGTTGTTATAATTGTTATCTAAGTTACAACCAGTATTTTAGACACGGTACAGAGGTACCGTCAGCCGTAAAAGTGCATGGCGACTTTATAAATTAATATAGAATAATTCATAATTTCTCCATGCAATTTGCATCTCCCTGTACATAGGAAACAATTTTGGTTTTACTGCCTGCGTAAAATAGGCAACTAATGATAATATGCATATATCTACTCTACAAAATGATCCTTAACCAGTTGGTATTCATGAAATAAAAAACAAACAAAGACATAAGTTGATATTCAATTATAACAAAACAAGCAAAATTTCCACGCCTTTGTTTCAAAATCTATTAAGCGATCATTAGGTAGAACTATCAAGTTCTAAACTAAATAACGTAAGATATTATTGGCGAGTAAATACTGGATAAATACCGCTT
Organism: Cydia pomonella; assembly: GCF_033807575.1. Classification (NCBI taxonomy): domain Eukaryota; kingdom Metazoa; phylum Arthropoda; class Insecta; order Lepidoptera; family Tortricidae; genus Cydia; species Cydia pomonella. The sequence goes on along the minus strand of NC_084706.1, from coordinate 17,291,852 downwards.
GATTCTTGCGCAATTTCCTGTTTGTCTGACCAGGTTTGAAGCGAAATATGATCGTTCGGTTGGTCCGGGCTCCGTATTTATTTGTCTTGTTAGTACGAATCTATTGGAAAAATGTCAGCAACAAAATACTTTGACACAATAAGCACTGAGGACAAGTTTAGTATTTTGTGTTTACTATTTCTTCTAAGGTAAAACTAATTTATAATATAAAAAACAGTTTTTCAAAATTTATTAACACCACTTGACGACTTGATTAAAAGCAATTTGGAATATATTTTGAACTTGCAGTTTAGCGAAGAGTCCTGGACCCAGGTATCCCTTCCCATTCATCACGGTGGGTTAGGGATCCGCAAAATTTCAAGTGTCTCTACCCCAGCGTTTTTATCTTCCGTCCATAGCTCAGCAACTCTTGTAGGTCAAATCCTAAGGGCGTACCCTAACTACGAGATTGCTGGCTTAACGGAGTCTAAAAATGGCTGGTCCATTGTCTGCCCGGGTAAGGATTTCCCCGGAAATATAAATTCGCAAAGGAACTGGGACGACATTTAATGTAAAATCATTTACGACTCTCTCTTAAGCCGCAGTACATGTTCAGCATGCACCAGACTATTAGCAGCAGGTGCCAGGGAATCCGGCGCCTGGCTACACGCCTTCCCGTCGGTACATACCGGTACCTTCCTGGAACCGCACACTCTGCGCGTTACAGTCTGGTTGCGACTCGGCGTTCGGGTCTGTGCCCAACAAAGGTGCCCCTGCGGCACTAACGTCGACGTCCTTAGACACCACGGGCTCTCTTGCCAAAGGAGCGTCGGCCGCTTCTCTTGACACGCCGCGCTCAACGATATTCTCCGCCGGTCTCTTGCCAGCGTCAACGTGCCAGCTCTACTTGAGCTCGCCGGCATTTCTATTTCATATAATGGAGAGGACCGTGATATAACATGTTTTATATAACCGCAACAGTGGCCAATCGTTTAGACACTTCTAAAAAGGAATGTGATTTTAACACCCTACGCGCTATTTTGACAGTCTTTTACAATTTTCTAGATAGCAAGCACAAGATTTGCGGAGACAATTTATTTTTGGAAACAAGAAGTAAATTCAAAGACATCAACGTCGAAAGCAATCTTATTAGGTACGTATAAGCTTTGTTTGCTGTTAGATTCTTCAGAAGGGTTCAAAATCCCGAGCTTCGGAGTCAGATAAAGCTGTAATGAAATTGGTTTTCTCTCCAAGCCTGACCTGCATATTAGAGGAGATCACATAACTTAGACAGTATTGGGGTGGAACCCGTCGACAATTTTCGCGTTGATACCCTTTTGGTTATAAAGGTAAGCCTTTTGTTCCGAATAATGATATTGGGTCTGAATATGCTGTTTTGTATATATAGTGCAGTAAAATAATCACTTTTGCAGAATATGTATAATTTTAAACATTTATCAAAAAAAAAACAATATTGAATTTCACCCTGTATAAAAAATTAAATTTTTACAAAGTTCACCAAAATCACTTTTTAATCGTTTACACTAAATGTCTGCCTTCCGCATAAAGGGGGGGGGGGGGGGGTAAAACTGAAAAACTGAAAGGTAAAAAAAAATACGGCTGAAAATTTAAATGAAAGGAAAAAAAAAATATTAATGTGATGAATATTATGGACGATGATGGTTGACACGTTGGCGAATGATACCTAAATTTTGAACCGTTTATTTCAACAGCCCGTCAAAAGAGGCTTTTAGAATTTTGAGGATATTTAGTATGCGGATCACAGATCTTTAACAAATGGCAAAACAAAAATATGACACAAAATACACAAGAAATAATTAGCTGGTTATAAAAATTGGAACTCGAAAAACTAACGTTTAAATTTAAAAATATTTCTGTCTTGAAGTTCAGGGGAAACTGGGTAAAGGGGACAAATGTGGTAGCACACGCAAGGGTACCGGCAGCTGGATTCAAATTTACTTGTGTAGCATGGATGGCGCACAAGTTGGCGACTTCAAACAGGCCGACGAGGTAAGCCTTACTCGCTTCCTGGCGAGCGCGTATGACAGCAGAGAGGGCGATAACGATGAGGTTTCTTCACTTCACCACTGCTTAGCGCCGACCTGCGCACGACTTTGGTTACCAACTGTTTACGAGGAGCCTCTCCTCTTCGGACGCCGATTTACGCGCACCTTTGGTAGCCAACTGTTACGAGGAGCTTCGCCACCCGTAGATTTACGCGCACTTAAAAAGCCTTCGTGTTAACTATCAAACTGACTATAAATTGCAAAACTAGTTAAAAACGACCCGGGAACACAAACGACTTCTCCACTCCGAATTCACAAAACCATCTGCTCAAAAAACAACTTCAATCTTCTCTTTTTCGAATATTCCATAAAAATTTAAAATCAAAATAAGCGCAAATATGCACTTAATTTATTAGAAACGGCCAGGAATTATACGAAGAAGGTCGGCTTTTTCGCGTTTTTGCTATAAGCGCCATCTAACCATCAACGCCTGAATTATGAAACCGCATAGAGAGACAACAGAAAGAGACCTGAGCAAGCTGGCAGCTAGTCATTGGAGAAGTTCAAAAATAAACCGACAGATGTTGATTATGTAGCAATTTTGCTACAATAAATAGGTATAGGTATAGGAATCCTGGACTGTGAAAGGTCATTTGAATAGCGAAATGCGAGAATATGTTATGCGTTTCATATAATTCAATTATATTTTGTTGAAATAGTGATGTAGGTATTTCTTGATGATCATGAACAATTGAACTTAACTTCGTCCTGGGAATAAAGGAACTTCCGAATTCTGTTCAATATTCTGAACTGATTTTGGTATTTATAGGCGCCGGAACTAAAAATTTAGAATGTTCTTTATTGAGAACAGTGGACAGGTAGAGGTTAATATTATGTTGTCTGTTGCTTTTATTTATTACCAATTCCATAACGTTGTTTAGTAAACGGGTACATAAATGATAGTACATTACTCAATTGTTTGTATATTTTAGGTTATTTTTTTGAATCCAAAAATCAATAAGTGAGGGTTCGTTACTAGGTAGACTACGAGTACCTATATTTTCAAATGAGAATGCAGACGCAATCTAATAACGTTTGCGATTTTTTCGTGTTGACTCAGAACCCAAATCAAAGAAGGAGTAGAAGAAAATACATATTTTGATGCAAATAGAGCTACACCTTATTTATTATATTACACCTTATTTATTATTGTGTTGAGGGTACTTAGACAACGATATATATAATATATAAATATTTATAAATACTTAAATAGATAGAAAACACCCATGACTCAGGAACAAATATCCATGCTCATCACACGAATAAGTGCCCTTACCAGGATTTGAACCCGGGACCATCAGCTTCGTAGGCAGGGTCACCAACTAGGCCAAACCGGTCGTCGTCGTCAAATTATATGTGCAATTGTATGTATATGTATCTATCCTTGTTTATCCATATATATGTATATATTTATGTACTCATAGTCATAAGGTATAATGAAACATACTATAGTATTTATTTAGAAATTTTATTTCGCTTAAAATTTACGGTTTTTTTTTGTTTAATTCTCACTGCACTCACATTGAAGTTTCTCTGTTTTGCCTTACGGTTGCATTAAGTCCGCCTGTTGTACTCTTTTTTATGTGCAATAAAGTTTAAAACAAATAAATAAATAAGCGCTGTCGCTGTAGCGATAAGGCCGCCTGTTGTTTACCTCTATCTTCATGTTTTTTATGTGTTTCCATGTACATTATTTTCAGAGGTTATGCAATAAAGAGGATTTGTATTGTATTGTATTGTATAAATTATAATTATAAATGTCTAGTCCCAAATGTATCGTTTTAGCACGTCACGGATTATCCAATCATTTTTTTACAGATGCTACTGACTTATCAAATGAGTACCCTATGTACAATTTTTTTTTTCGGAGCGATTGGGGAATTTCCCTATTTATAAGATGTAAAAAACACTGGGGCTACCGCGAAACACGAAAATCGATATTTCGTTACCTGCCTCTCTATCGGTTGAATATGCAAGAGCGATAGGGGGGCAGAGAATTCCAATGCCGTTTATTCCAATTTTGGCCTCAGATTCATAATAAAGTTAGCACCTCTAAGATCCTTAGATATCGATTTTATTTAATATTTATTGCTTGTGCGTGTAGCACATAGGTTTAATTGCAAATGGAATCGCTTTGGATTTGTGTCGTACATGCTACCTCTCTGTAGAAGTGTTACAATATATTTTCATCTTGATCAGAGCATAAATGCTGAAATTCAAGATGGCGGACGTGTAATCCAATTTAACCTTTGATTCCTAATGAAGGGCCTCTCAAATCCTCAGATATAGATTTTTATCTTGATCATAGCAGATACAATTGGATGGATGATGGAGTCACAAAATCATTGAATTTCTGAATGTTTCATTCAGTTTTTAGAGTCAGACCAAGATGAGTTGACAGCGATTTTGATAGCCCAAGCAGTCCAAGTGTTAAGTAAACGTCATAATTTCAGAGAAGTTGGACGTTAAAAAAATACGTGCCCCGTGTGGGCTATCAAAATCGCTGCTAACTTAGCTTGGTCTGACTATAATTTCGTTTTATTTGTAGTTAAAATAGTTAGAGTCTCTAATAAATTAAATTATTACCATATTCCATTACTGAACGCACCCATACAGTTCGACAACCAATAATGACAATCCTTTGTAACAGTGACACTCTTTATTGTTATTATTATTTGTATTTAAAATCTAAAATTTGTGGATATATGTTGTCCATTCGAAATCCTTATTTTAATGTGATTCAATTAGAGGGGACTCGAGTCTACGGCATCGGCGGGACGAATCAAATGTTTGACAGGTAGCAACAGTTTGTATGGGAAAAGTATATCGTTTTTTAGGGTTCCGTAGCCAAATGGCATAAAACGGAACCCTTATAGTTTCGCCATGTCCGTCTGTCTGTCTGTCTGTCTGTCTGTCTGTCTGTCTGTCCGAGGCTTCGCTCCGTGGTCGTTAGTGCTAGAAAGCTGAAATTTGGCATGGATATATAAATCAATAAAGCCGAGAAAGTCGTACAATAAAATCTAAAAATTTAATTTTTTTCAGGGTACCTCCCCTACAGGTAAAGTGGGGGTGAATTTTTTTTTTCGCTTCAACCCTAGAGTGTGGGGTATCGTTGGAAAGGTCTTTCAAAACTAATAGGGGTTTTCAAAAAACATTTTTTGATAAAGTGAATATATTCGGAGATAATCGCTCCGAAAGAAAAAAAAAATGTGTCCCCCCCTCTATCTTTTGAACCATAGGTCCAAAAAATATGAAAAAAATTGTGGAAGTAGAGCTTAAGAAAGACATTAAATGAAAACTATAGCGGACATGATCAGTTTAGCTGTTTTTGAGTTATCGCAAAAAGTTTTCCCTTCATAGTAAAAAGACTTATTTTAATTAGGTACTGATTATGCAAATTTGCCTATTTGTTTAACTCAGGTGAAAAGTACCGTTTCATCCCTTGGTTAACAATTTACTATACTTTAAGCTCCAGTTTAGCTTATTGTGACGGAAGAGTAACTACGGAACCCTACACTGAGCGTGGCCCGACATGCTCTTGGCCGGTTATTTACTATTTTCCTCGCAATATTTCCATATTTTCTCACCGTTTAAACCTTCTCTGGACTTCCACAAATATTTCAATACCAAAATTAGGTAAATCGGTCCAGTCTTTCGGAAGTTATGCGATCACATACATTTTATAATGATACAATAGATAAAGTTTAAAATAAATAAGTAAATAGTAAAGCAAGATTTTCTATAAATATACATAATTTTTAATTATAATAACGACCTTTGTAGCCTAGTACCGACCGTTAACCCCGCCATCTAAACATTCTAAGACTTCAATAATTTTAAAGGGCAACTTAATTAATTACAAGCGTTCAATCAAAATACAGAAATAGGCTATTCTACATTATTTTCATATTTATATGAGAATACATTATCTTAAACCTAAAACAAATGTCATGACAGAACAGGAAAAGGAAAGTGCAGTAAAGTCAAGCCTTCACTGACGATGTAGATCGGCTTTGTAATTTTTCTACAAAAAGTCACATCACATCACAAGTCACAAGTTATTAACCACAACGAACTGAGTACATAACTCAGTGATAGCAAATATCATCACGTTTTTGTGGTAGAAACTTTAAATTTTATCAAAAAGCATATTCTGAACAGGGCACGGGGCATTAGGTATTTTTAGTGTGTTATAAAAACAAATCTACCAGTGAACTTCCCTGGGTCCTGAAAGAGAAACATACATTCTTTAAGAATATAAAATCGAGTTCTGAAATTGCCATGCTTTCATTATTAATTTTGATAGATGAAACAAACTATGATGTTCATTCTGCGTGTTAGATATTACTTGAAATAGGAATTAGGTTCATAAGCATTGTAAATACTAAGGCATTACTTTGCGCTCATACATCTTTGGTAATTCTCCTGGAGTATGCGTATGAATATGAGTATGAGTATTGTAGTGTATCCTCCTCAAAGAAAACAAAAATATTTGTAAGGTCTTATCTCACCATTATCATTTACTTACAGTAGGTATGAGCTGAGCTAGAATAAAATAAGCAAGTATGGGAAAATCAACGATTATCATATCCCATGCAGACGAACTCGCGGACAGAAACTAGTTTACTATACTAAATATTATGTATTTCATGGGCTAGGACTTTAAATACTCAGGTTTTCTGTGTTCCAGTACTGCAACGCTTGAAACCAACGAATGAAAGCTTCGTTAGCATCAATGCATTTCTTATCAATGTCGTCGATTTGAATCAAGTCTAGCAAGAATTTAGCACCCTGTCGCCAACGGGAGTAGTATTCAGCGCGGCGATAAATCAGTTCCACCCCGCTTTTAGACACAATACATTCGGTAGCTATTGATAATTAATAGACGCTGTTATTTAACCAATTTCTTGGATAAGAACGCGGTATACTCGTATTGAAGTCAAGATACAAAGGTTTTGCAGGTTAGCTTTCTACTCGTAATAAAAAAACACCTTATGGTAGTGAAAATAATATAATTTAGGACGTTAAATACATAAACAAGTAAATATGATAGGACATTATTACTTATTACACAAATTGACTAAGCCTCAAAGTAAGCGCAATAAGGGTTGTGTTGTGGGTACTTCGATTACAGGTGATTATTTAGTCGCAACTTTTACAATGGGACCAACCCCGAAATCGCGAAAAAAAATTGACTCTCCAATAGAAAATGTCAAGGTCAGACAGCCAAAATGTATGAAACAGACAATTTTTTTTCGCGATATCGGGGTTGGTCCCATAGTAAATGTAGCTCAGTATGACCTATATATTCAACCCGTAAATTATTGCAGGTGACTAAATAAACACCCTGTATATAATAAATTAGGTGTAACTCTATTTGCATCAAAATATGTATTTTCTTCTACTCCTTCTTTGATTTGGGTTCTGAGTCAACGAAAAAATCGCAAACGTTATTAGATTGCGTCTGCATTCTCATTTGAAAATATAGGTACTCGTAGTCTACCTAGTAACGAACCCTCACTTATGGGTGCGTCATGAAACGTATACGCACTTTTGGTATAATTTTACTTTACAAACGTTCATAACGTATAATAACGTTAAGTATAATGTACGAATTGTCTATTTTCAAAAAGTATAAGCTCATAATGATATAACATACATAAAATATATCATT